>NC_081757.1:18317317-18472317 GCF_963082965.1 Carassius carassius | reverse complement strand
TTATCAACCGTCTTGTGGATTTGGCCATACGTTTTTGGCCACATCATAATGTACGTTTTCATTTGCTGAAATCTTGGAAAACCTGCATGTTCTGGCATGGCAAATAAAGGCCTGACGTTGGTCTACTGTGATGTCATTTCATGCATAATTCATGGCCTGGGGAAGAGTGACTTGTTTGTGAGGGTGCCTATTGTGAACCTTCCACCTCCATGTAAGGAAAGGGGAGTATGTTGGTATATACAAGGTGATAAACTGTGGATAGGCCTAAACCATGATTGCACTTGATTGTGCTGTTGTTAGGAATTATGGGCCCATTGCTCTGATTTTGCTGTGGGGCCTCCTCAAAATCACATTCGGGGGGGCCAGGCCAGCCAGTGAACATCATTCTGGGCCACTCTCAACCTCTCTTCCATGTCATGTACAGGTTGAAGCCTGCCTCATCCAAAAATATGAATATCTTTCATCACCTTCCAGCTTCCAGCATCAAACCTAAAAATACTCAGCTCCTCCACATTCATAATCTAAAAATGTAATATTGTTAATTATTTTCCATTAAAACTATGCTTCAAGAGTAATGCAACAGTATCAATTGATAGTTAGATCATTGTAATGAAATAGACACTTAAATCAGACACTTAATTACTTTGATGGTAAGTTGTTTCATTTTGAACCAGTTATTTTAGTTCAATGAACAAAACATCTCTGGTTCATGTGTATTTTATCCAAGCATTTGGAAAACGTGTTAAGTGTTTAGAAAAATGTGCATTTTGATCATCAGTTATGAATTATGTGCCTAGAGTTCTGAAAAAGGACATGAAGTTTCTGTTATTCTTGCAAAAATTATTGTAAAAAACTGTAAGACACTGACTTAACATAGAGGCTTTGTTTATGCAACTTGCCACTGTTGCCACTGTACCAAAAGGTGATTTAAGCGATTTTGAACAATACACAAATTTTCAAGTTTATGTCCACCCACGTTAATCTTCTCTCCTGTCTGGTTTGTTTGTCAGACAAAATGGCAGATTCAACAATATGAGTGGTCAGTCGAGCTCCCTGCAAAGGGTCAATTTGGTGAAAAAAATGAACATATCTTGTGATGCTACTTCAAGCAGGATAATATACCATGTCACAAAGTAGGGCTGCACGATAAATCGCATGCGATATTTAATGGAGTAAAGCCGGTTCTGTAATCAGACAAGCATTAACTACACAGAGCCGTTGTTCACTGACAAGCTGCTTAAAACATGCACAAAATATAATTGTCAGTGAACAATGGCTCTGTGTAGTTAATGCCGCTCCATGTGAAAGCGTGCAGGTGATTGAGATTCACAGAACCGGCTTTACTGACAAGATGCACATTAAATATTGCATGCGATTTATCGTGCAGCCCTATCACAAAGCAATCAGTTTACTAATCAAATGGCCTCCACAGTTACCAGATTTTGGGTTGTGGGGGAATAAAATATTTGCATCATGGAGGTGCAGCTGAAAAATCGACAGCAATTGCATGATATGTGTCATGTCAATATGGACCAAAATCCCTATGGAATGTTTCCAGCATAATCTATGCCACAAAGAATTAAGGCAGTTCTAAATACACAAAAGGTAGTCCAATCTGGTACTAGCAAGGTGTACGTAATAAAGTGGCCAGTGATTGATTTGCGATGCTTGTGAATAGCAGTTAACTTGCTACTAAATGCATTAAACCAAATTCTGAGTATCTTTGGTTTAAAGCCAAATATTTTTGTTTGCAGTAACCTGGGAGAAAAGTCAGAACAGTCTTGCATGCACAAAAATAGACACAATGCACTCAATGTTTTTATCACAAACAAAGCATCACTCCACATTTTAATAACCATGTATTAATTCTTGTAATCCTTCACAGAGGTCATTGTACTGGTTATGTGTGGTCTATAAACAGCCTGGCCTTTAGTCTCTATAGAGCTGTGCTTAAAAGGGTCCCGTGTTTGAAGCCGCAGCAGTGCCGTTCAAAGCTGCAGCTGTTTTGGCTGCTAGATGATGACAGCTAAAACTGATGTTGATTTTGGCATTTATCTCCTGCATCCTCTCATGCAAATGAACCAGAGTATGGTGAAATGGGTCAGGGCATGAACGGAAGATGATATGTGCTGCACGCTGGGAGCGCTTGCATGTCTAGATGCATGTGTTCATCTCCATGTTGTCTGTGTGTGTGTATTAAATGCCGGTTACAGTTTGAGCTCTGCAGTCTACAGAGAGCCTAATGAGATATTTAAATTAAAAAAATCACAGAGTGAATAAAAGAGAGAGAGTCATTAAGACAGTGTTTATTGGTTCCCCTTAAGGTCTGCTCCACTCTGCTTAGTTGAGGGGGTTTGTCACATTAAGGGAATACCAAAAGCTTGGCTGTATGTACTAATTTTCTTCACTAATCCTACTTGTGTGTAATGGAATAATATCTTGAATTACAGTGAAGTATGTTGAACACAAATATCCTAACAGCTGATTTACAGCCTCATGGCAGTCAAACATAATTGCCCTTAATTAGACAAGATGCTCTTTCCAAACAACTGTCAATTGTTGTGTAATAGTCTACCCGACTGTCTTTTCAAACAGAGTAAGGTAGAGATAAAACAAAGTAATGCATCAGAGATGAACTTGTTGGGGTTCCACTGAGACAATGAGAGATATAATAGAAGATATAGGAAACAATACAACCCTACAGCGAGAGTGCGTCCTCCCAGACATTCCGCTCTGCCGCACAATTCCCCATCACCCACAGACCGCCAGAGCTGACATCACTGTGGAAACACGCAGAGGCCACAGGCCCCTCATCGTCTGCTCTCAATTACACACACATTCAGTGAAAAATCCTCAGAACACTCATGGTTGGGAAATGGCTTCAGAAGGTTATTAAACCTGCTAGAAAGACCACCTCTAAATAAACCTGCAGCAACAGCAGCCAGAGAACTAGGAGAACCTGGGAAACAGACCAAACACACTTTGCAGAATATCGAGAAGTGGAGTAGCAATTAGTACGTAGCATGTGCAATGCATATTGTCGTACATTGCAGTGTGGGGCTGTTATATTGAATGGATTGTAATATAGAAAAAATATTAATGTTCATATTCATGAACTTTCTGTTCATCAAAAGAATCCTGAAACAAAATCATCACAGTTTCCACAAAAACTCATTGTTTCCACACTGATAATAATAAATGTTTCTTGAGCTCCAAATCAGCATATTATATTGATTTCTGAAGGATCCTGTGATGCTGAAGATTGGACCAACGGCTGCTCTACAGTCAGCCTTGCTATTATATATATAATTATATATATATATAATTATTATTATTATTGTGATTTTGATCCAATAAATGCACCCTTGATGAGCATGAGAGACTTCAGAAACATTTCAAAATCTTAAACTCAAACGTCTAAACTGCAGTGTACATTTTTGCATTCCATCACTTCTGCTTTAGCTACTGTAGCTTACACTTGAAACTTGGCATTTCAGTGTCATGAATATTGTTGAGCTGTTCATGATTAGTTACTTTGGCTAACAGCATCTGCTAAATCGATAAACATAATTGTAAAGTCACATGAAAGTGAGAAAGTAAACACAAAGAATGTACAACTATAAATTGGCCTTTATATGTTTACTGTGTTCTTTATTCAGTGTCTTTCAGAATACTTTGGAGTAGGCCAAAAATAATTATTTTTGTAGAAAAGTGCCAGCATTTGCCAGTAAGTTGTTTCCCAGTAGTGTAGTTAGCAAACTCGCAGGATCATTGGAATTCTGGGTGTAAAAAAAAAAAAAAAAACTTCATAATTCTTCTTGTGTTTTTCTTCCATTGTGCATCTCTTGGTCACATACTCACTCTCTTTCCTGCATTCTTTATTTTTCATGGCTGACTGGCTTCCATTTTCAGTTTGGCAGGGAGTGATGTTTTGAAAAGCATTCCTCTGATTGAACATAAAGTGAGAGGGTTTGAACTCAAATCGGTATATTAGAATATTCATCTGGGATTATGGCAGAGTTAATGGGGAAGGATCAAAGTTCAGAAGCCTTTGAAAAGAGAGAACATAAGACATTGCGGATAACTTGATGGATTGTTATAAACACTGGAAAGGTCAACTTCAACTGCAGAGTCAGTCATTACTCTTTTTATTAGTTCACATTATATACTGTTTCAGTAAAAGACGAAAACAGACTGCCTAAGATAGAGTTTACTCTAAATTATCACTGTAATTTCTGTTTATTTGGCATACATAAAACTAGGACCGTGGTCCGTGGAGCACATTAGAAGTTGGCTTAAATAAAGTCGCTGAATAATTTGGTCCTATACATTGATGCATGCATAGAATAAATCTGTGTGGTGACTAATTTTTTCTTTTGTTTTATTTTGCTAGTTTTCCAGTGTTTTAAGTGTTATTTTATATACACTGATTCATTGGCTGACTGATTCTGCAAAATGCCTCCATGTTTTTTTGTTTTCTGTTATTTCCCATTATTTTTGAAATTGCTTTTGGTGACCTTAATAGCACATAAATTGCAAACTTCACCATTAAAAAGAGATCATAAATGGTTGATGAAAGTATTCAAAACTCTTAGACTATCCTAACTTACAAATCCTAACTAACTACTTACAAATTTTCTGCCAATACCAACAATGTTGTTGATTCAGGAAATTTCAATCACATTATACATCATCATATCAAAGTCAGCTTTGATGCCAATTATTATTTCTGCTTAAGAGTATTGTGTGTGTGTGTGTGTGTGTTTGAACTAGATATATGTTCAGTATTTTCATTGGTGTTTCTGTTCTGTCTGATAAACAGCATTAAGAGAGGGACTGAAGTGGAGTGATCATGGGAAAGAGAAAAAGAGTGACAGTAAGAAGGAAGGAAACAGAGGAGGACCATACGTTCTCCAGATGTTCTCCTACACACAACTGAGACATGAAGGAGAAAAGCTTCACAGAAGCTGCTGACACACACACATACTCAAGCTCTCTTTATGGTAGAACACGGCTGGTTAGCATTACGTCTACGTTCAGAAAAAAGCTCAGACCCCCTCATCTTTCACATGTGAAACCCTGTGAAATACAGACTTGCATATTATTTCACATTTCATGAAGTCATCCCAAGCATGCCGAATTTACATTTTTGGTCTGGTATCAATTTTTTGGAGCATTTAATAATAAACCAACATCTGTATGAAAAAACAAACAGCTCTCAACATCTCAATAAACACCCATGCGTGCCTCATTTTGCCTTTCCATCCTTCCCACATTCCTTTCCCTTCCCCTCTCTCTCCCTCTCTCGTTTTCAGGGAATACATTGAATAGCATTGTTTCTTTGTTCAGGCTTTGTTTTCCCTTAGTGCAGGCACACACACTCTAACAAACACATGACCTAACACACACACACAGAGAGAGAGAGAGAGAGAGAGAGAGAGAGAGAGAGAGAGAGAGAGAGAGAGAGAGAGAGAGAGACGCTGTTGCACTCCGAGGAACATTTTCCCAGGCCTTGAAGGGGCAACACAACACCAGCCTGATGCTGGGGTTCAGATGACATCATCAGGCCCTTCAAGTAGAGTCCTCCAACACCTCCTCCCCTCCATTCACACGCACTTTCTCATGCATCCCTCCTGCCCTCTCACTTGCTATAAACACCATGCCATTTCACTGTTAGTGGATCATCACATATAGGAAAACAAAATCAATCAGTCTGCCAGCATCCTTCTGGATGAGAAATTCTCTTCTCTTCTCTTCTCTTCTCTTCTCTTCTCTTCTCTTCTCTTCTCTTCTCTTCTCTTCTCTTCTCTTCTCTTCTCTTCTCTTCTCTTGTGAATGTATTGTGAGAATGCTTCAGGGAATATGTGTGTGTGTCCTGGAGGATTGCTCAGTTGGGTGTGCCCATGCTGGACATCAGGGCATCACACGGTGACCTTTCTTTCAAGGGTCAGTGAACCCTGTGTGTATGAGCGAGCTCATGGAGACTATCCTAAGAGCCTTTATGGAGAATGAGAGAGTATCTGGTTTAGAATATCTTTCATGTTCTGTCTGAAGCTGAACAAATGCAAATTATATCGGTGGAAGAAAATCACATAACCAGTTCAGGAAAATTGGTTTCCAAATATTGCACAATTAGAAACAAGCTCCCATTAAAAAGATTTTTGTGGCTGTTTATTTATTTTATTTTTTTGTTGTTGCTTTGGAAATGTTGCAACTGATGCGCAGGCCAATAAAGCACTTTGAAACTGAAAACTGAGAGAATGAGATTGCTTTTTCTCAAATAGGTGCTTCTTTTTATATATCTGAGCAGAACATATTCATGAATTATATTATGGTCCCACTTTATATTAGGTGGCCTTAACTTCTATGTACTTGCATCAAAAATAAGTACAATTTCCTTATTGTGTTCATTTTGTATAGCAAACCACTTCTGATGCTATTGAGGTGGGTTACAGGTAAGGTTAAGGACAGGATTGGTGATATGGGTAGGTTTAAGGGTGGGTTAAGGTTTAAGGCATTGGTCAACATTTTAATATAAATTTAATTACAGAAATTAACTACAGATGTAATTACATTCTGGTATTTTTTTTTTATATAAGTACAATGTAAAAACATGTACATGATAATCGCATTGTACCAAATGATTAATTTAAATCTAAGTACATTGTAGTTAAAGGGTTAGTTCATCGAAAAATCATAATTATGTTATTATTAACTCACCATCATGTCGTTCCAAACCCATAAGAGCTCCATTTACCTTCGGAACACTGTTTAAGATATTTTAGATTTAGTCCGAGAGCTCTCAGTCCCTCCATTGAAACTGTGTGTACGGTCTACTGTCCATGTCCAGAAAGGTAAGAAAAACATAATCAAAGTAGTCCATGTGACATCAGAGGGTCAGTTAGAATATTTTGAAGCATCAAAAATACATTTTGGTCCAAAAATAGCAAAAAAAAAACTATGACTTTATTCAGCATTGTCTTCTCTTCCGTGTCTGTTGTAAGAGAGTTCAAAACAAAGCAGTTTGTGATATCCGGTTCGCGAACGAATCATTTGATGTAACCGGATCTTTTTGAACCAGTTCACCAAATCGAACTGAATCGTTTTAAACGGTTCGCGTCTCCAATAAGCATTAATCCACAAATGACTTAATCTGTTAACTTTTTTAATGTGGCTGACACTCCCTCTGAGTTAAAACAAACCAATATCCCGGAGTAATTCATTTACTCAAACAGTACACTGACTGAACTGATGTGAAGAGAGAGATGAACACCGAGCCGAGCCAGATAACGAACAAAAGATTGACTCATCGGTTTTTGGATCACCAGTAATTCTTTTGGACAGTTCGATTCAATAAACCGGTTGAAGAAAACGGTTCACTGGCTCTTTTGCGCTCGACGTAATGGCATCATTGGCGATGATTGCCCTTCATTCAAGCCTTCGGTTTACCCGCGCTCATAACATTAGCACAGAATCAGTTCAGAATCAATCACCAAAAGAATCAGTTTGGTTCAGACGCTCTGTGTGTCAGTCAGCTTTACGCTGAATCATACATGCGCAATATCATCAGCTCCTCGGATCTCGAATCGGATGCGTCTGACAGAAACTGTTCTTCACTCGTAAACGAGTCAGTCTATTGTTCGCTATCTGGCTCAGCTCGGTGTTCATCTTCAGTTCTCTCTTCACAGCAGTTCAGTCAGTGTACTGTTTGAGTACATGAATTACTCCGGGATATTTGTTTGTTTTAACTCAGAGGGAGTGTCAGCCACATTAAAAAAGTTAACAGCTTAAGTCATTTGTGGATTAATGCGTATTGGAGATGAGAACCGTTTAAAACGATTCAGTTCGATTTGGTGAACTGGTTCAAAAAGATCCGGTTACATCAAATGATTCGTTCGCGAACTGGATATGACAAACTGCTTTGCAGAAGAGAAGACAATGCTGAATAAATTCGTAGTTTTTGCTATTTTTGGACCAAAATGCATTTTCGATGCTTCAAAATATTCTAACTGACCCTCTGATGTAACATGGACTACTTTGAAGATGTTTTTCTTACCTTTCTGGACATGGACAGTATACCGTTCACACAGCTTCAATGGAGGCACAGAGAGCTCTCGGACTAGATCTAAAATATCTTAAACTGTGTTCCAAAAGATAAACGGAGGTCTTAAGGGTTTGGAACGACATGAGGGTGAGTTATTAATTACATAATTATGATTTTTCGATGAACTAACCCTTAAAGGCCACGTAAAAGAGACCACTATTAAAAATAATACTGTCAGCTTTTACATTTTAAACTGGCTTGTTCCTTGTGATTTTATTTCTATTGTTTCTATTACTTTTAATTTAATTTTTTTTCTTTTCTACATCGATGTGAACCAAATATACTGTATCACATCACAACAGTTCAGAGATCCACAATCAAACATGCTGAATTAAACTTTTTGTAGAAGGTTGGGTTTTACAGTGAGCAGTAAAACTCTCAATCACATTCTGAAACATACAATGAGACACAAAGTATCGTTTGGTTAGTTATTCATTATGAAGTGGGCCTTTCTGTTGTCCAATGAAGAACAAAACATGCCCTGAATGAATAATTATCTTAGGCCATGAAACAGCTGGCTCACTAGACCTTTGCTTCCTCTAATGCTCATACATCTGTCTTTCACACCATTCCCTCTTTTCATGCTGTCTCTTCTGATTCTTTGACACCTCCTCTCCTGTTCTCTTCTCCCACTGCCTAATGTATTCCATTCTTTAGTTTTAAGGAAACCATGAACATCTGGGTTGTATTTAATGGCACTGTAATAATAGGAATTAAAAAATGTAAAGTTGTCTACTTCAGGAGATCAAGGAATCTTACGACTATACTTTATATATCATATATCTGTATAGATAGAAAATTGCTACTTGATTGTTACTTGAAGGGATAAGAGAGAGTGGATAGTCATACAAAACTAAATTATTGTTTTACCTGATACAAGACGTTGAATAACATTTAACAGAAAAAAGTGTATAGTCCCTTTAACATTATGTTTTAGGTTAAACTCCCTCTCATCACTGTTGTTGTTCCCTTGTTTAAATGAGGGTTAGCTTTAGAGAGAACCCTGTGCAGCTGTGAACAGGCTTTCACTTTGTAAAGCTATCAAAATTACCATTACATTCAAAACATGTCAAAAACAACCAGCAGAGACCTGTTTCATACATCTATTGATTATGGATCACTTTAGATAACTAAATAAGATAAATAAATATACCTAAATTGCTACAGTGACTACGTACAATACCGATCAAAGTTTAGGATCAGTTTGTTTTTTGTTTTTTTTTAATGAAAGAAATTGATGCTTTTATTGGAAAAGGACAAAAATGTTTCAACAATGTTTCAACAATGTTAACAAAAAAATGTTACTTAAGCACCATCTGTCACTGAATGTAATCACTTCTGAAAATTCACTTTTGCCGGAAGAGGAATAAAGAAAATTTGAAAATATATTAAAATATAAAATACTTATATGTAATTATATTTTACAATACTAAATGTTCTTTTAATTTAATAAATGCAGCCTTGGTGAGCATAAAAACCATATAAAAAAAATAACTAGTGTATTTATTAATGTGTTTTTTTGACAATTAATGTTCACTTTCTCTCTGATGCATGCATAACTTTAAATAATAAACCCCAACATAACAGTACATTTTTTTTTCTGTTTTGGTATGCGATCAAGGTTTAGCTGTTTAATGTTGAGTAAAAAAAAAAGGTCTGGGTATACTGGATGAAAGGTAATGCAAAAATAAAACACAAACTGGGAAGAGTATGTTCTAAAAGAAAAAAAAAACTATAACTATTACTTCTCTACAATGCTATTTAAAGTGGAAGAGCTGAATGTGCCCATGGATTCAGTGGAGTATGGCAGAGAGTGTACAGCCCAGGCTGCCTAGTGCGTGAGACTAAACCATGTTTTTCTTCCTCAAGGTCTTCTGAGTACTCTCAGAGAATGCCATGACAGTACAGCATTTGCATGTACACACTCACAGACAGTCACACAAATAGTCAAGTGGTTTATGTAAAGGGAAGGTGAGTCCGCACGCAAGCAAAGGAACACACACATCTGCTGAATGTGTCAGGCGGTGAAGGGATTCTGGGTAGAGGTGAGAGATCTTGCCAGGCGTTTTGAATAAATCCTAGAGGAAATTGTGACTTCCTCTTGCAGAGGACAAGGTCCCGGATCAACACACACACAAAACTAAGTGTATGCAACTGTATCCACCCTATAGACTATAGACACAAGTGGAGAACAAGTCAAACCTTAGAGAAAGAGATGACAGTTTGAAATGCAGAATATGGGAATATATGAAAACTAAAGCTGTTGTATTGTAATGAAACATTTAACATTCTGTGATAAAAAAATCTTATCAAATAAAAAATCATATCAAATAAAAATCATTCTACCAATTTTCTACATCTATGCTAGTTTCTCTTGTCACTCCATTATCTCTTTTGTTTTACCTCAAACTCAAATCAATATTGTATTTCCATATTTTGCTAAATGTAAGTGGGATTGTTTTATCAGCTAGTCATTATCACAAAATTATTTGACTATTTTATCATAATTTGCTATCCACCTTTTTCTTTGATGCAGAATTAAGCCTATTGGCGAGACTTAGGGTTCATTAGTCGCTATAATTAAATAATGAGAAGAATAACAACGTGCAGTAAATTTTAAAACTGTTTGCACTACAAACCAGTGTGTTCATAATTAAGATAATATATTAAAATAATATGATAAGACACACCAATTTTTAATATCATGCACCAAAATGAACTGTTTTGTACAGCTAAAAATAGCTGTACGCAGATGAGAACAAAAACCAGACCCATAGAATTTAAAATTGCCATGACCATTTTTACAGCAAGAAAAAAGTGGATACTGTATAATCCCTTACTTAGTTTCCAGTGACCAAATGTTAAATTTTATGTCCATTTTGCAATATTATTTGTCTTTCAATTATGACATGAAGACAGTGAACAGAGGTCTTGGCAGTATGCTTCAAACTTATCTTTAAAAATTAGTTTCAAGCCACCACAATTTTTTGAGTTAGAAACAACTGAGCTATAGCCCTGTCCTGCATTGCACCAAGATGAGAAAAAAAGAGTTATAAATTGTATTTTTAAGCATATGTTTAACAGTGTTGCTTGTAGTGGTATTACGCCTGCAGAAATAGGCTTTCAGTTTTAGGCAAGGACTATGTCTTGTATGTACATGAGCTTTTTATTCTGAATGTGGTTCATATAACAAGTTAAAGCAACAATGCTGCCAAGATTACCATGTAAAGATTACAAAGAGCTCAAAAAGTCTCTTACTTAGTTTTGTTTAATTTGTGCATTGATTATAAGATCATTGACATAAAATCAAGATCATTTGTTTAGAATGCTTTATTTTAAATCAAATTTCAGTGTTCAGTGGTTTGTGTCTGTAGGAGTTCGTCAGAACATTTCACTTAAATCTGTTTCTCTTTTGCTCTGTTTGCTTTTCATGCTATAGTAAGATCATTATAAGGACATTCAGCACTTACACACTTTTATGAGGACATTCCATACACATAATGTTTTTTCTAATGTACAAATAGTATTTTCAATCCCTTACCCTAACCCTTACCCCTCACAGAAATACTGACAGTTTTAGATTTTCAAAAATCTTCATTCTGTATGATTTATAAGCTTGTTTCCTCACAGGGACCAAACATTTCCCCATTAGGTCAAAAGTTACTGGTATTTCTACATTTTTGGAGACAGTAGGTCCACATAACGCACTGTGTAATACCATATATTACATAGATGTAATGGTTTTCACACTATACAAACTATTTTCTGTCACCTTCATCTTCACCCTCAACTTGCCCTTCACAGAAAACTACTGACATTTTTCATACAGAAAATACTTCATTCTGTATGATTTATAAGCTTGTTTTCCACATAGAGACCTAAAATGTCCCCATAAAGCCAAGGATTTTGAATATTTCCATCTATGTTGGGATGTTTTGTCCCAATAATGTATTGTATACCTGACTTATACACAATACGCAGTTTCCATGAAGTACATTACACATAAATATATTATCACCTTTCCTCTATTTCTTTATGTATCTCTTCCACACAATGCCTTCAAAGCAGTAAAAGGTTAAAGGTCAAATATTTGACTTCAAATAAACTATCAGACTGCTCACAGTATTACACAAACCTTTGACCACAATAGACATGTTTAGGCTTTTAGTAACTGTCAAGGCCCAGGTATACTTCATTTTCTGTGCAGACTGTGCGCAGACATCAGTACTATGTACTATTAGTTTAATACTAGGATGAAGACATAAGATTAATCTGCTTCATTTCTGCTATTTTCAGATCAACAAAAACGAAAAATTTTCTTAGCATTTTAGCAGTTTGTGTTTCTGTCTGAGTTTGAGTGCTGTGTATTTTTCGAATATTCTCATTATGTATTTACTTTTTGTAGTTTTTGTGCCGATCTTAATGTTGTATTTACTTTTAAGCTATGTGGAAAGATTCATGTCACTTCATGGAAGAATAAGCTAAGAGAGAGAGAGAGAAAGAAATAAGGCAGTGCTTGGATAAGGTGCAGGATTTGTCTCTGAAGCCTTGGTTAAAGGTTTACAGTGCAGCGGCCTCCAGGGAGCGTCTCACACTTTAAAGCCTCGATTTGTCTTGGTGGCACCTCTTATCTCAGGAAACTGTTTATCTCTGGCTTCCCTTTTTCTTTGCTTTGTTTCTTCCCTCTACCTTTGCTTCCTGTTTAGTCATTGTTGTTGTCATTATTTCTGGGTTTCCCTCTCTGACCATCTGCTCCATTCAAAATAACCACCAAACTCTATTTGAGCTCGTACTAACCAACATTTAATTCATCATCATGTCTGTCTTTTTCCTATTCACCACATGCCGTTTCTCTCCAGCCATCTGCAGTCTACCACTCACCTACATCCACCCACTATGCCATTACAGTAGCTTTCTTTCATACTCTGTCCTTCTCTTCCTTCCTTTCTCCTTTCTCTCCTCCTCTCTATAGCCTGTGACAGAAAGGATAATTAACGAGCATCATAAAGCGCTCTCTCTATTAGCCGTGCTGTGGTGAGTTTGCCAGCACTGTCATTCTGAACAAAACCATGCGGCTCTTCTATTTGATCCACACTTCAAAGAGGGATCCCCACTGTTCTCCGCTCAGTGCTCTAATTGTGTCCTCATTTTGGATGGGGCAAAACCCCCAACTGCTTTAAAACCAGCCAGTGCAGGGCAAAGATAGCACAGAGAGGGGACACACACTCAGATAACCATTTTGAAAGAAGTTTTACTTTTATGCTGCCCAGTGATCGATTTTGTGCTTAAAAAAGTATATAAGTATTATAAAAGTATTTTTTGTGCTTAAAAAAGTATTATATGCTGCAAAACTGGTCTTAGATCAGTATGACAGAGTAATATTTACTTTGTCCACACAAAGCACACAGTGTTGATTGTCTCTGTGACCTATAAGAACCAAAAGGCCACTGATAACCATGAAGGAGACATTCTCAAATGCCAACTTAATAGTCTGATTAATGTGTATATACATGCTGGATGAAGCCATGTTACAATTACATTGTCTGTTAGTCCCACTTTACAAAAACCAACACTTACAATACAATTTCAGTCAGACTAAAGAGTTTGCATGTAAAAAAAAGTTGAGTTATTGCTTTAGTCCAACTGAAATCCAACTTTTAAAGTGTGTATAAATGCATCAACCAGAGTTGTGTTAAATGCTCTCAGCTGTGATGCCTGATTATGAGAAGCCCCACATGTGTTTATGCGCCCGGATGTTTGTGTGCTTCATCAGATAAAACGGCATTCTTAAGTGGGACACCACAGTTTCCCCTTTTTACACCAGGAGCCCTTAAGTTAAAACACCACATCAGCATCCTTTTAATTACAGGATGAACCTTTAAAAAAAGCTTATCCAGTAAGATGCTTTACTCCTAGAGCACAGCATACACTATGTTGGGCTTCAGTGCATCTTTAATTATTTGTCTTTTAAGCAATTTTAATCAAGTCTGATAGGACAATTGGGTTTATGTAAACTTTCTTAAAGGGATAATTCACCTCAAAGTAAGCAATGCCGACATGTCGTTCCAATTTTACATCAGTATGAAGATATTTTGAAAAATGTCTCAACCCCCCCCCCCCCCCCCCCATATAATGATATAATAAAGGTCATGGGGTTAACTGTGTTGTTTTAGATCCCACTGGCTTACAATGTATGTAAAAAAAAAAAAAAAAAAAAAAAAAAAAAAAAAAAAACCTTCTTAAATTATCTTCAGCAGAAGATCACGTTGTTTAGGTTTGGAATGACATGAGAGTAAATTATTTATTTATTGTTTGATTGAACTATCAATTTAAGATTTTTTCTTAATTGTAAAGTAAATAATATTCTGCAGTACACAGGGTGGCTTGTTTTATCCATCACGTGAGAAGCCCGTCTTTGACTCTGTCTGCACTCATTGCACAACGGGGTCATGGTGCTAATCTAGTGGGCATACACACTAAACACATGCCAGCCTGCTGTCTCTCACCACCCTCCCCCAACACACACAACTGTCCCAGATCCCCCTCTTCTGACACACAGCATGCTGGGTCTTTACAAAGCCTCATTCCGCAGCCGTCCCAGGACTCTGCACTGTACTGCCGGACTGTTGCCCTCTGCCCTCTCGCACACCCAGCACTCTTTTGTCCCGCAAGAAAAAAGCAACGGTCACATGTCCACTGAACACCCCACAGATGCTGGCTTTGTGTTTACAGGTGATTTAAAATGCTAAAATATTTTGTATCATTCCAAGGACATTTTGGAATGTAACAGTTTTACTGCAGGGACATCATGAGAAGAACCACAGGATGTGTGATGAGATGGAATCATTTATTCGATTACATATTGCGAAAGACAAAAACTTTCTCCATGCTACTTAAATCATTTCAGAAAAGCAACTGATGAGCCATTACAATGAATTAATATAAGTACCTCCCTTCCCCCATACCATGTATACACACACAGCCTCCTCCTCACGCAGGCTTCAAAGGCGATGATGGGAAAAGCCATCTCTCCACTGGCCGCTTCAAAGCACAGGAAGTGTGTCAAAACGACTAGCTGGCTGGTTCCCAGCCCTTGTGTGTGTGTTAGTGTATGAGCAAGAGAGAGAAAAAATATGTGTATGCAGGGTATAAAACATGCTCATCTCTGTGCGTGTGTGTCTGGAAGATTCAAAGCCCGCCAGAATCCTCTGCTTTGAGAGGCAAGATGTGAAATCTGCTGTGGCATTGATGCCCCACTCTGGCATATCCACATGTTTGTTTGTATGTGCATGATTTTTTCCAAGACCGCGGACACGCACGACTTGTCTTGGAAAAGGTTTTTCTTGAAGAGTGGAGAGTGATGCACCGGAATGTCTTTCTTCAGAACTCTCTCAAACCTCATTCAGCTTTCATTAGAAAGATTTTAAGGAGTTCAGTTGACTTGTTTGTTTGTGTTTGGCACCTAATATCAGTGAAGTTCTTTGTAGATACAGAATTGCTGGATATGTTTTTCATGAATACTTCCCTGCATCATTTTAAATTATGGAATCCTAGTAATGGGTTTCCCAAAAGCATAATGAGCTGCACCACAAATACAGCTCAAGGTTTTTTATTCTTAATAGTCTTTAAATATCATATATCAGCTACTTTTCTTTATTTTCTTTTACTTTTAATTTTAATACTTTTTAAATTTTATTTGAACAAAAATCTATTTTCATTAGTGTTCATAATTTTGGTGCTGCAAGTAGCCTACCTTATTTGCTTTGGTAATATTGTAATTCTTAACAAAACTGTCAATAACGCATTGTTAGTAATAGATAGATAGATAGATAGATAGAGAGATAGATAGATAGATAGATAGATAGATAGATAGATAGATAGAGAGAGAGAGAGAGAGAGAGAGAGAGAGAGAGAGAGAGAGATAGATAGATAGATAGATAGATAGATAGATAGATAGATAGATAGATAGATAGATAGATAGATAGATAGATAGATAGATAGATAGATAGATAGATAGATAGATAGATAGATAGATAGATAGATAGATAGATAGATAGATAGATAGATCTATACATTGCCATTAGAGTAAAATTACTAAACCTAAAGGAGCCTTATAAAAACGTTCATTATAGATGAAAATTTCAGAAATCACTTTTTGGCTTTTGCATCTGAACTCTTCATATGTTTGTAGGCTAAATACTGTCTGTGATGTTTGTTCACATCTAGCCTAGACCATTACTGTAGGCCAGGGGTTTTCAAACTGTGGGTCGCGACCCACTCGTGGGTCACGGAATGGAACAAGGTGGGTCGCACAAAGTCACTTGGCTGCAGCTAATTTTGCGTTTCAATGACACACAGACACTAACACAGTTCAGTCTAGGGCTGCACGAATGTGACGAGTGGGGCGGGGCCTAGTGCCATGGGAACAGAGCTAGGCCGGTGGAGTGATTGGGAAATGAGCAACACTCACCGGTCTCAAGAACCACGGAGGAGATCGGAAAGATACAAAAGAGGAGCGATGACAGTGAAGGACGAGAGAGGACCAGGCCTGGGTTTTATTTTGTGTTTGTTTTTTATTTGTGCACGGCAGTCATCCGAGAGGGGCTGTCGCGCTGTTTTGTGTTTATTTGGTTATTAAAACTTTGTTTGATTGTCCGCCGGTTCCCACCTCTTTCCACGAAGGAGTCATCGAGGCGGTGGGCTGGAGTGAGTGAGCCTGCTTCACGTTTTTATGGACACTACATATTTTAACGCCAGTAAACAAAAATTAAAACTTGTAAATTTGTAGTGAAATTTTCAGTTGTACTCTAAAATAAAATGGTTATTTTTCTTAAATACTTAATTTCTGTCATAAAAATTTTAAGTAAGATTAGGTTTAAAGTAATTTCACTCGTTGTTTTTTTTTTTTTTTTAATATTTTGGTGGGTCGTGAAATATATTACACTTGTCTAGGTGGGTCGTGGAATGGAAAAGTTTGGGAACCACTGCTGTAGGCTACATAATTAGTACTCTATACGCTAGCCTACATTACATAGCTAGTTAAAAAAAAAATTTCAAAACAGTTTCAAGCTAATTTGTTACTAGAGAGGAGTTTACAGTTCATCTAGACAATCGTTTTTCACACCTTAATGTAATTCAGCTCTTGTCCAAAGCAGCGATTGGTGTCCGCTCGACTGGACGTGTTTAGCTGACGTCCTGCTCATGGCGCCCACGGGGGACTTTGCGCTGCTCTTTTTATATTTGGAGACTCCAAAAGAATCCCGCTTCCCTTTCATGTGCCGCCTCGGTCCAATCAGATTGTAGGAGAGGCGGCCTGCGCGAGGCGTCAATCACGCTCGCTGAGTGGCTGCAGCGCCTCGCGTCTGGTCCGCTGGAGCCGCAGATCACTCGATCCTCCACCGCTGCTGGATGTGTACGGACCCCGCGCGCTGTTCCTCACGGACGCTCACAAATATCGCGCTCTTTCTGGATTGTTTTTCATTTCTGATGTTTCTCACTTGCTCTCCGATGCAGAGAAATGGGTAAACTTCATTCCAAACATGGTAAGACGGCATCTCTTTGGTGTTGAACAGCAAGTCTTTGATTTTAAAGCGCTTGTGATGTAGTTCTTTCGAGTAGTCCATTTATACGACGTCTTTTTATTTTTTAAAGCTGCTATTTGTAAAGCGAGGGAGAGTCCTGAAGGTGAGTAACTTTATTTGTTATACAAATAATAACGCTTTTATCTGAAACGTTTGAACTGGCTAAATGACTAATAAAACAAAGCTGCATCTTTGAACATTTGGCGTAAACTAAAAGAAAACGCTAGGAACAAACTTGAAAACTGTTTAACTGATAAATACACAACGGTATTATGTATAAATTGTAATTTCTTGCTCTTTTAGGCGATAGTTTTGTAGTTAACGCGTGTTTGGCGAGGAAAGGACTGGATGACTGGATGGTTAAGCAGAAGTATTACTGCCCGAGCTCTCGTGTAGATCAGCAGGACTGCCAGCAGAAAAATACCTGCGGACTGTCTCCACGGGTACGTGAACGTTATTAATGACTTCTTATCACACGTGCATGTTAAATGTGTGAAGATTTTGAACTTTGAGAAAGTGAACTTGTCTGCGCTTCACCATCATTTATTTCCAAGACTGTAGGAATCAACTGTTTGGGTGTTAAGTTATCATTGCCTACAGAAATGTTGCGCACTTTGAAGTAAGGGGTGCATGCATTTAGCTATTTAAAGCTCGGCCTTCAACTGATCAAAAACGTTGTTTTGTTGTGATAAACATCGTTTAAAACCTGCAATACAACCATTATCTTTCCTTTGTTCTGCATTATTTCAGTTCATGGGTAGTTGACATGAAATATGCTACACAAGCATGCAATGTCCGAGGTGTGACACGCTGTAAGATATCTAAAACTATCTTAAACAACTATTTTATTCCAATAATTCTGTAATAATGTAAAAAAAAATGTAGAGAATAAATTGAATAGCCTTTTTGTAAATTTAAGAATTCAGTTGTTGCATCACATAACTATTTTAAATGATTTCGTGAAGTCAAAAATGAGATTTACAATGGTGATGAACTCGAAATAAATGTTTACGCTTTAGAAAACATACATTTCTTTACGCATGCGTCCATTTTAAAGTCCATGTTGAATAAAAAAGTTAAAAGTCAACTACCCTTATTGGGTTCTAGATGAAAAAAAGCGTGTTCGCGTTGCAGAATGATCGTTGCCTGCTTGTAGAGGCCACACGCGCTTCCAGACCACCCAATTCACGCGCTTTGAAAACGAGCGTGCCATTGTTTTTTGACGTCACCACGAACAATAGTTTACACTCTGGAAACACTCTGTAGTTTGAGCCTAACTATAAAAGCCAAAGGCGTTATTACCAGAAGTGATTAAAGGAGAAACATTCTCTGAATACACGTTCCCCTTTAATGATGTCTGTTAAAACGCTCTCTACGGTTTCAGCTGCTGCCTTTGAAGCCAGAGGAGGAGATTTTGTGTTGTTATTCATTTGAATGATAGGAAGAGGGAAAAGTCAGGTTTCCAGACAGGTTCAGGCTGTTTATTTCTGGCAGGCACATCATTTTGAGAGGAAATAAATATAAGTAGGTTTGGGATCTTAAAGGTGGCATATGTATTTGAAAGCATATATTTGGATTTTAAGCACCTTCTTGCATGGAAAAAGTTATGCATCTCTATCTTGAATCTACCCAACAAGGAGAATGTTTTAGCAGTCATGTTTAGACAAAAGGTGCATCAACCTTTTCACTGGCGGCTCACATGGGTAAATGGTTTATTTGAACGTGGTGGGAAGAACTGTGTGAGGGCTAGGAACAGATGCAAGTTCTCTCTGTAGGTAATAGATCACGGTGGGTTGAAAGCATTGCAGGCTGACAGGCTGGTGACAGCGCTGTATTGTGAAGTCGAGAAAGGGGTGGAGGGAGGGCCAGTTTGTCTAAGATTTGGCATCCTAGTAAACGCATAAGAGCACTGTCGTTTAGGAGAGGAGGAATCCTCTGGAAATACCTCAGAGTAAGCCTCTTTTGGCCAAGGGCTGATGCAGAGTCTCAAAAGACTTTTTTGAGGGTTGGAGAGATAGTGAGAGATGCTGAGAGTGGCAGAAAAAATGAAAGGAAATCCAGAAGGCTGCTATTAAAGAGCCATCTCAAACAGCATGAGAATGCAGCCACAACTTCTTAAACCCAATCCTCATATGTGGACATCCAAACACAAACCTGACGCTCTTAAACTTTCAGAGTCCGGAGTGTTGCTGGAGAAATGCTGCATTTCTTTTCTAACTCTCTAAGAAAGTTGTGGCAATAAACCTTTATTTAGCATGTAAGATGCATAGTACTGCACTGCAAGTAAAGAAATTGTAACCACATTGGTGTGGACTTTAGATCATGTGATGTGAAAGGGAGAAAATAAGTTTAAGGAGCATGTAACAGAGTTCTTGCCTGGTTCAAAGTTCACACAGTTTGAAGTTTATTACTTTTTTCACGCTCTGCTGTGAGAAGGTTTTATTGTTGCTGGAGAGATCATAATGCACTGAACAATGGCTACAAAGTCTGAAATGACTTCATTGAGTTACCTGTTTTATATTTATTCAACATCATAAAGTCATAAAGTTTTCCCTTTTCTCTTTTAACGTAGCCTTCATTGCTTAAATACGGTAATCTGAAGAAGTGTTTGTTTTAACACAACCTGATTGTTTTCCCTCTGATGTACTAATGAGGAGTTTAAGAAACAATAGCAGTACTAAGGAAAGTGTGTGCGCGTGTGTGTTTTTCCAGTTGGTGTGAAGTGATTTGGCCAGGCTGGGAAAGCATCCCTGCTGAACGAATTCAAACATTTGAACAGTTTTGAGTAACTGAATGGTGTGTGCTTAATTGAGCATTGTGAGAATGAAGGAATGAGTGAAGGTATTTGCATAAATATTTATTTGGAAATAATCATTTTGTTTTGACAAAACATCTCTGGGACAATTTAATATTTGATGTAGTGATGAAATTTGAGGCTGGTTTAACTGGAAAGAGGATTTTCATCCCTTTGTTAGTCCTCCCCTTTTAGTTTTGATTTGATTGAAAGTGATTGAAACTATTTGAAGATGCTATTTTTATTATTCCATTGAGATTGATTGGATCAGTGTGTGGAGTCTTTATTAAAAACATGTTGTTGTTTTTCTTTCACTTTATTCATTGGTTTTCTTAATCTTTCTGGAGTTTTTTCTGGTCTTTAGTGGTGCTTTAGACTAATGTTGATACTATATAATACACATCTTTTAAAACCAGCTTGTCACATGTTAAGTTAAACTATCTACTTTTCATAATTCAAATTTCTTCTTATTGAGAAAAAGCCACTGAGTGGAATTCAATGGAATGACCTCACTCCTTAAGCATGAAGAAAGCATAAACCTCACTCCTAAATGCAGGCTGATAATACGGGGATTAATAGAGGCTACCTGGAGAGTTAGTTATTTATAGTGGCTGTGCTTAAGTTCGGACAGTTGTGTGTGTCTGTGTTGTAAATGTGGTTCAAACGGTATGGACAGTGGGAAATCTGAGTAAGGAATCTGTTTGATGAGCATGTTTGTGTTGTGCTGTGTTAACTGGCCTTCACACACAAGACTTTATGTAGCACTGCCTATTACTTTTTCCAGTCTGGTTTGCATCGGTCTTGTGCTATTAGTAAATTACACTAGAAGTTCTTGTTCAAAAATAGGTAGGGGTCAGATTTGTGGCCTTGCTGTTAGCATGCTGCACTGTGGCTCTCACGTGGGCAATTTAAATAAAGTCTAGCTCCATCATTACCTGTTCTCTATATGAAGCCTTCTGTTTTCCTTTTGACTGGTGTTGTCACATGGTGCAGTTTTGTTATTGAGTAGCTTACATCTGAAGCTGTAAACAAAAATCTGTAAAATTAATGGTAAAAAACTGGCAGCTGAGGTTACCAGAATTTTGCTGTAAAAAATATTTACAGATTTAACTTAAATTTACATTTAAAAACAATATATATATTTTTAACCGGTATAATGTTAATATACCAACTTATGGAAGTAATGAAATCTGTTTCGTACCTTTTTAATATACTGATAACCACCAAAAGCAGTGAGGGAGTAAGTCACACGATGAACCCAAGTTCTTCACAAGCAGTTTTTAAGTACTGACAAATACAGAAGGTCCACAGTGTAATTCACACAAACACTAAACACCTTCATGGTAACACACATGAAACTGAAATAATCCTATAAACATTAATTTAACAACATTAGATGAAACTTACAACCCTTATGTGAACATCTGGTAAGAAAAGCTATAAGAATAAACAGTTATTTCAATAGAAAAACATAAAATGTGAAATATATAAAGGAATTCTGGGAATGTCCATTTATGGTTATTCACTGTAAATTTGACTTTAATTTTCACTTTCTAAAAACGGCATAGTGCCGTTAAATTACATGTAATGTCCAATACAGTTCTTCACCTTATAGGGGGACTTACCATTAACCTATTAATAGGTTATTACTATATAATTTCTATATTTCTATAGTCTTTTACAGTGATCCCGGACGTGCCCGGATGTGTCGTTTAAGCATCGATATCGCGATGTACGAATCCACGATAGTCACATCGCAGGATGTGCGATGTAGGCTGTCGTAGTTGATCCGTTATTCATTAACTGTACGGGCCAGCTGCTCCCGGCCCTTGACGAATGTGATTTGTGGAGAGCACGAGAGAGAGAGTGCGCGAGAAAGAGAGCGCACGAGAGAGGGAGAGAGAGAGAGAGAGAGCGCGAGAGAGAGCGCGAGAGAGAGAGAGACGGAGGGAGAGGGAGAGAGAGAGAGAGAGCAAGCGAGCCCTGGCCACACGCTCACCGTCTTCAAACAACACGAGCGCTGTCTTGCTCTCTCTCCCTCATGCATATTAATCAATTGACACGATGGTGTCAATGTTTAAATAATTTAAAATGAGAATGTAAGTGTGGTCACCCCATTTTTGTTTGTAAGAAAAAATTTGATTAGATTTCATATCGCAATATATATCGCAGAAAAATAAAATATCGCAATGTCATTTTTTCCCAATATCGTGCAGCCCTAACTAAAACTAGTCCGAATTACACTATAAAAGAAGAAACTCAACATCATAGCTCTAAAATCAGTCTGAATCAAAGTGCCAAGACCAGACGTTGTTACTACTTTGAAATAAACCAGTTGGCACAACAGTTCTAAACTAGGGCAAACCAGGCAACATCACAGCTTTAAACTCAATCTCCGGCACAGTCAAAAGTGGCCAATAGGTCAACTATAAACCAGGCTTGATCATGACTTTGAAAGCATTCTGTATCACTCTGTGTGTAGTATCACTCAGAGACCAAACACTTTGAAGCCCAGATCAAATAGAGAGCTGTAATTCTAAAAATATATTTTTTTGCAATTTCAGAACTTTTTTGGGGGGAATTTTTTTTGCTTGCTATTTAAACCTTTACTGACAACCAACACACTTTTTATTTTTCTGGCTGTCTTTACAACAGAATGTTCTTTATTGTAGCACAAAGAGTGACAGTATATGCACTATATCCTTTGTCTCTTTTATTCCCTTCCCAATATCCAAAGTATTTCTTTCACTTTAAGCTTCAAGTGTGGTTGTCACGCACTTACCCTCAGACTTCTTTCTCTTTCTGTTCTAGACGTCAGGTTTACCATGTCTCACCAGGGCTGGTTGAGAAAGGATGACAGAAAATGATTGAAAGACAGAGGGTGGGGGCGGAAGGGAAAGGCTATGTTTCTCTATAAAAGAGAAAGAAAAGGGAAGAGGGTGCCTCTGGGGAGTAGGACAGCACCTGGCTCCAGTGTAGGGCTGTTGAGGGGCTCCTATGAGAAAGGAAAAGAGGATAAGAGACGAGAAGGGAGGAGGGGAACAGACGTGATGTAGATTGTTCTTCCAGGACAGGAAGAGTTAAGGGACCTGCTGGTGGCTGCTCTGCCACCTCCTATATCAAGCAGTGAATGAACTCATTTTTTAACTCATTTAAATAAGTAGGCCTGAGTGTTTTAATTACTATATGTGTTTATTACTATATTTTTTTTCTTATTTTTTTTTGGGATGAATATAAAGTTCAAGAGAACAGCAATTATTTGAAACTGAATGTTTCTGTAACAGTGTAAATATCTTTACTGTCGGTTTTGAATAATCTACTCAAAAGTATTATTAAAAAAAAAACTCGGACTTCGCAAAAAAATGGATTGGCTAAGTGTAATTTGGACCCGAGTATGTGAGCAGAGCGAGGAGTGGAGTGGCGTGATTTTGCCTGGAGCTAGGAGTGGATTTTTTGAAAGTCAGAGCGTTGAGGTTTTCACTCGCTCCGAGAACACTCCGCTTCCTCTCCGTCACAAGCACAAATTATGCCAACTCACACATTAAACATAATTAGGGACGAGTGCGGGAGGTTAAAGCATGTTGTAAGTTTTACCGTTTGTTAATCTCCGGTCGAAACTAATGTGCTGCTACATTGCCGCACACAGACAGAGCACACAAGCTTGCACGTAACATACAGATCGCACACATACATTCAGGAATGAATAAAAACAGAAAAGTTACGGCATATTCTTTCTGTTTCTGAAGTAACTACCCTCAGCTAAGCAGTCATTTCATATGGACTTGACCTAATTGTAGTGTTCCAATAAACCATTAAAACTATTTTCTAGTATTATGCATTTATTTTTCGTTTAATATAATCTCTGAACAGAAGTTAGATTTTTTTCAAGCACTGTGAAATAATTTCACCACAGAGCGAAGGCGGAGCAGAGTTTCTGACGAGTGGACCAAGGAGCGGGAAATGGTGAACCCGGAGCAGAGCTGGAGCGGAGTGATTATTGAATGCTTGGAGCGCGGAGGGGAAATTGTTGCCGCTGCTATTCGCTCACATACTCTGATTTGGCAGCATTTAGATCACATTTTATAAAGACTTTATGTAAATACCCTAACTGTCATTCATCAAGGTTTTTAAATGAGTCTGTATCCTGGAATTGCAGCACATGCACTAAATCTAAGTTGAGATAACCTGTAATGAGATGGGAAACTTGAAAGGCAAGTCTGAGGTAACTGGACCTTCCTCTCAAATTACTCTTGGTTAGTAAACATGCAACGCTGGCTTTTAGTACGAACAGAAAGCACTGCAGTCATGTCAGTTGTAGGTGATTTAAATGGTTTGCGCGTGTTTTTATGTGTTTTTCCATTTAACTATGTGTAAGTATGTGTGTAAAAATAGTGCTTGGGTATGTGTGGCATGGGGGTGTGCTGAGGGCAAGGATGGCGCCTGGCCTGGTGCATCAGAGAGAGAGAGAGAGAAAGTGTGTGTGTGTTGTGCATTAAAGCACGTCTGTCCGGATGTGCTCTAGAGATCAAAGTGCATGGTGGGAATGTGTGGACTGAGTTGCCAGGATTAACAGCTGAGAATTGGGCTGTGTTTTCTAAATTTCCTTAATAAACACACACACACACACACACACACACACACACACACACACACACACACACTCCACAAGCAGCAGAGCTCAGAACTGTGTTGTTCCAACCTCCTCAAAACCCTTATTTATTCAGCTTCTCTGATACATTTATGTTTCTTCTGTACTTCAAAGTGTATGATCGAGGATCTTGATTTGTTATATGTAAGTAAACATTAACTGGTGTGTGTGTGTGTGTGTGTGTATATATACACAAAAATGTTAGGAAGGATCATGTGACACTGGAGTGTAATGGCTGCTGAACATTCAGCTTAGCCATCACAGGAATAAACTAAACTACATTTTAAGCTTTAAAATATAATATTTTAATAACATTTCATAATATTACTGAAGTGAGTAATAAAGTTAATACTTTTTTATATAAAAGACATAAAAACAAAACCTAAAAATCTTACAGATCCCATATTGTTTTTGATAAATTGTATAATTTGTTAGCTCATCACATACAATAATAAGAAAACATTTTAATTCACGTTTTTATCACTGTCTATCTGTGTTTTGAGTGCTTATTAATTAGTAATATTGAAGGATTTGGTAAATCTCTTACTTGATGTTTCCACAAATCTGTAGCTCTCTGTTACTCTGGTCTTTAAAGTCCTTCAGAGAGGAACAGGCTGGAGTTTCAAACAATATTTGAAAAGTCTTTTCTCTGTATTTTTGGGCCAGTTTAGTTATTCCCTTTCTCTGCCTTTAAACAGAAAGGATGAGGGGAAATAGGGAGAGAGTAAAGGAGGGATCACCTTAGGGGAAGAAAGAGTAGAACAAACGGGGAGTGCTGCTTCATTTTCAAGGCTTCAAAGCACTCTTTCACTCTGCAGCTTTCATGCTTTAAAGGTGTCTCTAGTAAATGAGAGCGTAGCCTCACCAGTACTGTATGTTTGCTTCATTTTATCTCAGTAAGTGTCCTGTTGTTGCCTGCAAAGTAGTAAGATTGATGCTTTTATCTCTCACTAACTATTCTGCAAACAACCTCTTTCAGTTGAATGTGTCAGTGATACTGATACAGGATGTGTGTGAAGTGTATGAAGTGAAATGTGGCCAAGTATAATTTGTGCTCTGCATTTAACTCATCCGAGTGGACACACACAGTAGTGAACACACACACATACAGTGAACACACCCCCATAGCAGTGGGCAGCATTGTGTATCTTATATCTGAATCGGCTGCAATATTCTTCCTTAAGTCCTACCCCAATTTTCTGTTTCATTAGGAAATACTGTTCTTGTTAAGCATTTTCATATTTATTTTATGCATTAAAATAGAGGATCAAACAAACTTGATAAATACAATCATGTTCACATCCAGTTTAATAAATCTGCATTTTGTTGAGCTTTTTGTTTTTATATTAATGAACATTATATTTGTATCTTTTTAGAGACAGAGAGTGTGTATGTGAGTACATGAGAGGCTAGAGTGCATGTGTGTGTGTGTGTGTGTGTGTGTGTGTTTCTATGGACAGTAAGTGTGTGGTGACATCAGCGTAGAGCGCTTTGATGTGGATGAGGTAATGTGTGAGGAAATATTTGCAATGTTAATCTCATCTGAGAAATTACTACGGAACCTCTACAGACACTGACACAAGCAGCTGCCCACACACACTTTAATGATTTCTTCATGTCCACCTTAAAAAAGAGCATAAACCATACAGACACGTGTAAGTTTACAATCTAATCACCAGTATCGAGGATACCAGACACAACAACTTCTCCAAACACTGCAACTGCCAAAATGGAGCTGATATTAAGCAGTATTTTGCAAATCAGAGTGTGCAAAGCAGTAATCAAAGCAAAAGGTGGCTACTTTGAAGAACCTAGAATATGACATATTTTCAGTTGTTTCACACTTTTTTGTTATGTATATAATTCCATATAGAATTAGTTTTGATGCCTTCAGTGTGAATCTACAATTTTCAGTCATGAAAATAAAGAAAACTCTTTGAATGAGAAGGTGTGTCCAAACTTTTGGTCTGTACTGTACATGCATGGTCAAAGATTGTTTGATCAGAATATGCATTTAATATCACATCGTTTTTTTTCAACGTTTCTCAAACGATTGCTTCAAAGCAGTTCTAAGATTCAGTCTCTCTAAACCCCTCCTTTCCGTGAGTCTACTACATTCTGACAACAGTCTGTTGTGATTGTGTACAGCAAATTTCGGAATATGCTCATTGCCATAGTTACATATTTTGAACACTCTATAGAAAATATAAACATCTATTATTTATCATACTTACAGGTTGTGATTCATTGGATCCAGCTGGTCCAAATAAACTGGGTACTGAGCCTTCTTTCAAGAGCAAGCATTTTGTGAATCCTGTGTTGAACTCTCCGTGATTAGAGAAGCAGTCGTCAGTAAAATGGCTTGTTTGAGTGATAATAGCCTTGTGGGCTGCGTGCAGATATATTACGCTGTTGCGCTACGAGCATCCTGAGTTCGAATCCTGCCTCGAGGACTTTCCCCGTTCCCCTCTCTATCCCACTTTGCTTCCTGTCCCTTCTTCACTGGCCTATTAAAATGCAATACATATATATGTTTAAAAGATGTTTGTGGCCAGTCAATGTAGAATGGTGGGAATTATGTAAATGTGTTACCCTGTGATGGCTAATGGGATTCAAATGACCAACGACTCATTTAAGTTGTTCTTTCTTTTCAGAGACAATAACTTTATTTACCATGCACTTTTGGCTTTGCAACTTAGCAGATCATTTACATTCACATATTGCTACATTACATATTGCATGAAAGGTAATATTCGAAATGGCATAATAGAGGTATTTTAACCATCTCACACAAATGCTCATCAATGCAGGCATCCATTGTTTTTACTTCTCCAATAACCAGCACTTTTTTTGTTGTTGGTGTAAATAGTCCCTCTCTCTTTCTCTAATCCCTCCCTGTTTCTGTTGTGGCTGTTTGATGAGAGGCGTATATTGAGACTAAAGTGATGTTTTCCTTCTTAAATAAAGACATCAATGATACATAAAATGCTAAACGTCTAATAATGCTCTAATTCTTCTATTATCTTTGCCTTCAGGCAAACTAACCATCTGAACAGACACACATATATACAAGCTCATTCACTGTCTTTCTGTTGCTCAGCTTGACTTGATTTAGAAACCTGTGATTCAGTAAATTAGCAGCATGTGTTTGGATTCTGAATGCGTGGAATTAGCTTTTTGTGCCAGGGCGGGTATACGATTATCAGAACTCGTAACTTTAAAATGCTTGAAATGTTGGATCAAGGGCTATTTTACACACAATTACTAACAGTCCATCTTCTGCCAATCTCTCTGCACCAGATCATCTGGTTTCAGTCCAGCCAAAATGGTTTTTTTTTACAGTTTAAGCTCACTAACTGATTGTTCCACTGACTTTCAGCCATATACCTAATCGTTCATAGCAAATCTAAGTTTATGTGCATGAACGTGTCTGTCAGCAGGTGAGTATTTTCAAACCCTCCGACTCAACTTCCTGCTGAGTTAATGGCCCAGCTGACTCTTTTAGGGGTTCAGTGGGATCTCATGGCTCTGGCATTGTCCACTGATCATATTCTTACCTCCAAATCGTGCTGAAGAAATTATGACCCATATTGTTTGCAACCTAACATGTACAAATCCATCACAAATGCTGT
The DNA here is from genome assembly GCF_963082965.1 of Carassius carassius. Lineage (NCBI taxonomy): Eukaryota > Metazoa > Chordata > Actinopteri > Cypriniformes > Cyprinidae > Carassius > Carassius carassius. Next base: position 18,443,558 of record NC_081757.1, on the reverse strand, counting down.
GTCACTGAGCACTTTCTTGGCATTCACTTAAACGTGAATGAATAATAAAATAAGAAAGAAGAATGTAAATCTTTTTCTCTGTGAAGCTGACAAGCGCTCCCGGCGCACATGAGCATATACTTTCTACGGCAAGCCCCGAAGGGACAAATACACATCACACACATTCACAGGGTGAAGTCACTTCATGAATTACATCCTAATACAATTGTCTTCATTTGCATGGTGCTTCTTTCTTCACATTGATAAGCTGCCAAAATGGGGTGTTGCAATACATGACAGGGAATCCGAGAGGAATCTCAGAGAGAGTTGTTTAATTTGTTACCTCTCTTCCTGTCTCTTTCAGTGAGCATGACAGAACCATAAAATTTCAGTTCAGCAGTGAGACTGGTTTATTTGTTTATTTCTCTTGACTTTTTTGCCTGTGGAAGGAAGAGTGTTTTTGTTCAAAACATATACCTTCAATGCATGGATGGAAAAATAAATACAATTTCATAAGGCAGAAGAAAGTGTAAAAAAACATGAAGGTGAGTTTATAATGACCAAATTTTTCACTTTTTTTAGAGTGCAACACTGACACTCCAGTCAGTAGTTCAAGTTGTCTGGGTTGCCTGTTCTGCTCATTATAAAGTATGAGGTGCTTATGTAGGTCACTGCACTCCGGACTCTTTCATCCTCACATGTAGGAAAGTATGTAGGGTACAGGGGGGAGTGTAGGGAGTCATTTTTGGATTGGCCCTGTAGCTAGCGAGAACCGGTTTTGACATCCTAGCATATACATCCTCTCTCCTGAGATCCTGCGCATGTAACCATATACGCTTAAGCAAGATAACAGACATGCAAGATTAAACAGGAATTCAGTTGCGAGTCTTTTTCTGTCTACGCTCGTGACTATATGTTCGTAGTTGATTGTCTCGCTGGTGAAATATGGCACCTGTAGGTGTATGTGTCTTTGTGAAGGCTTAAATTGTCTTAAAAATTGAGTGGTTCTGGTTGGCTGTGGTTCACAGCGCTGAAACCCTCCATCTTTCATTCCCTGTTTTAATATGATTAGGACTGTGGTCTTTGAGTGTGAAAACTGAAGGTGACAGAGAAGGAGAGAGAAGGCGACAGGGAGAGACGACAGTCTTAATTAGGTTTTCCCAGGTTTGATGACGTTCCAAGGCCGTGGCCTAGTGAAGGCTTGGCGACTGATTATGTCTGTGTGTTTTATGTGTGCGTGTCTGGCCCGTGATCATGCAGAACTGTCATCAGCTGCGTAAATTGTCCATCAGCCCTTGTGGCGTGGCGAGCAGACAGAAAATACAGACACTGAGTTGTGTGGGACTTTCCACAACACACACAAACACACTCCCTTACCCACATACATTCAAACGTACCGATACAGACACACACATACCCTAATGACAAAATGAACAAGGCCACATTCATATGTGTAATTTAATTTAGACACACATCCTCATACTTAACTTGGTTGAGCAATCCCCCTGGGTTTCTCTTCGCATTTTTCACTGAGCATTTTTTTTTCATAGTGCTTACATATTAATGTGCCAAACACTTGGGGTTGACCCTTATACACACTTACAGACACTTGGCAGTGCGTTTGAATGTGTTATTCCAGGTTTAAACTGGCAAGAACCAACATCTAATCTGTGCTCTTGCATTCGGCACACAAATCATTATCTTCAAGATGTGGTTATTCCTTAAAAAACAGCTAGACCAAGCATCTCCAACTCATGGTGGGCAGACTGGGCACTATACTAAAGCCAGGTGGTGTTTCTGTCGTTGAGTAGTTGGACAGTTTAAACCGAAATTAGTTAAATTATTTATTTAGTTATATTTCCTCCAGAACTGCTGCTTGTTTATTTATTTATTTATTTAATGAGCACTAATTAATCCAGAACTGGTATTTATTTACACATTTTTAGATCAATGGGAGATAATAGTCCTATCAGAAAAGTTATTATGTTTTAGGGCTGTAATAAGCCATTTGAAAAGGTATGTAGCTTATATTAGATAACATTACAGGCCGAACCCAAGTGAAAATTAATTTCCAGGCAGGGTTTAAGGATATGCAATTAACATTTGAGAAGTTGTATGATTCTGTTTGGCCTGCGGTACAGCAGTTGGAGATCCCTAATCTAGACAGGCACCACAGACTTGGACAAAAGGATCTTTAAAATGAGTTTATAATGAAAGGAGTTGTTCAGAAAAGCTTGAACTCTATAGCATTAGGCATATGCATACACTGTGCACACGAGATAATGATCCGGCTCCTAGATAAATCAGATTAGTCCATTGTTTTTAAATGCTTTTAAAAGTATTTTCATCACAGTGGCACAATATGGAAATCTGTCTACCACTTAGACCAACAAAAAGCATCCTTTGTGAAAAGTCCTTGCTCTATGTCTCTCTCCTGCTCTTAGTTTGTTTTTAATTCACTCTTGTATTTGTCCTTTCATATTGAAAGATTCATTTAGGCTACTTCCACTGATCACAGGGCCAACAAAAACATAGCACTGGAGTGTTTGATGTATGTGTTTGTGTTTTGGCAAATCAGTTATGTTGCACTGGGTAATGTGGGCATCCTTTTTTAGTAAAGCACTTAAACCTCTCTTCTTTGCTGTTTTGGCTTGCGTTTAAACAAAAAGATCTGGTTGGTTTTCCGCAGAGTGTGAAACATGGTGTCTGGGAAAGAGTTTCTGGTTGCTGGCACAGATTGAATGAAGCCCTTGTTTATGTTTCACAGGCCTTTTCATGATGCTGCTGAGGCAAAAGACCCACAGCAGAAATGTCATTGTTCCATCTGTTATAAATATTTATAAACACAAGCCAGTATCAAATATGGGCATGAATGTGTTCATACTAAGAGTTCGTCAAAGGACGCAAGTTCTCTCAGATGTTTTTTATTCTTTGTTTAAAATGTCGCTCACAAGACTTCATCTGTGAAATTACAAGATAATGCTTTTAATCAAAGACCCTATCCTTTGCACGCAAACATTCTATCTTTTTTTCTTAGCGCTATAAATGGCACTTAGTCTCCATATATTAGTAAGTGACCTGAAACACATGGTCACCCTCACACACGCTGAGTGTGTACAGATCCCTCTTCAGCCTCTCATTACACCACTGAAGAGAGATCAGCCTCTATTGATTACACTCCACACAGCCAATTAGCCTCTGATGTTATCTGGAAAGTGTACAAAAACATGCAATTTAAAAAAGAAGGACCATCTCAGAGGTCAAGGTCACTGCAATGCACATTCTCAGTGTGTTATGTAGTTTATGTTGCTAAGCACTTCTGTTTGAAATGTGGCTAGATTTCATTACTGAAAGTTGCACATTTACCATAAATAGTCTTACTGTGCTTTCACTTCGTCGCCATCGAGAGCAGCAAAAATTGCCTCTTTGCAGCGCGGCCAACAACTCTGTAGAAAGATTTGTAGATGCCCTGACGTAGATCAAATGCTTATCTTGCTTGTATTTAAAGTGGCCACAAAGCAAACAAGCTTGTTGATCTTGTGCAGACTGACCACAAGGGAGGTAACGATATAAGTTAACCTCATTAAATATTGTTGTAGATGAAGTATTAAGATCCTTTATCTAATAAATGTATAAAGCACTAATACCACACTGTAAAAATACTCTGATACATGTAAAAGTCCTGCACTGAAAATGTTACTTAAGTATAATCTGATATAAACATTACTTAATATAAGTATAATCAGGAAAAATTATTTAAAAGGTTTAAAAGTGAACTGGGACTATTATACTGTTATTTATTATATCATTAGATTATTATCAATATCAATATCAATACTTCAATACCACGACTTAGGTGCCCTTGAGCAAGGCATCGAACCCCCAACTGCTCCCCGGGCGCCGCAGCATAAATGGCTGCCCACTGCTCCGGGTGTGTGCTCACAGTGTGTGTGTGTTCACTGCTCTGTGTGTGTGCACTTCGGATGGGTTAAATGTAGAGCACAAATTCTGAGTATGGGTCACCATACTTGGCTGAATGTCACGTCACGTCACTTTATCCCTGTGACATCAATGCACATCAGCAGCTCACCAGGAACACCAACAATCTCAGACACTTTGGTCCACGCATCATTTTTATTTATTTATGTCCCTGTAGGCAAACGGGGACACGCCGTAGTTTATTGGGAAACCCGCCACAGCAATAATCAACTTCTCTTCCATTTTGTTTGGGAACTAATGTGGTCGGAACCAACGTTTACAGGGTTGTGTTCTCTGGAATCCTCTCAAGCGGTGGACTTCTACTTTCCGATTCGTTTCCGCCGAAATGCGTCATAGCTCATTACCATTAAGTTAACCTGATTTCAGCTCTTCTTGATGCTCTCAATGGCCAAGTCGCGCCGTGCCACGCTGCTGCTCGATATACACTTACATTGAAAATGAATGACTTCCGGCCACTTTGACGCTCTCGATGGTGGCAGTGTGAATGCACGGCTCTCTATATAAATATATTTTTATGTAATGTATTTTAGTATTTTGTTATTCATTGTCATGTGTTTGATTTGTTAGTTTTTTTAATACATTGTGAGATTCTTGGGTTTGTGAAAAGCAATATTTAACTAAAAATGTTTATTATTATTATTAGGGCTGTGTGAGACATTTTCAAATATTGCAATGTGGTGGAGTAAGATGCAAGAAAAGGGGCTTTAATATATGGGGGTGGTTGGGACTCCATAAAGCTTTTTAAGAGTGACTGCGAGGGGTCGACAGCACCACATCGAAGAGGTGAAGTCCAGGGATTAGTGAATTTCTCACAGCCCTCAATGTCCTGCGCAACAACACACAGCCACGTATCCATGCTCTCAAACACAGCACACTTATTTACAAAGGGCCAAGTAGTGCTTTAGCCAAACTTGACCTTGAATGATAGAGAGAACAAAAAATAAATAAAAGAAAAAGAATTTCTGCTGACCGATTCTCATTTCAACCAGCTGAGAAGAACTCATATTTTAAATGCACCCCATCCATCATCCAGACAACAGATAATTAGCGTGTTCCCCTCAAATGCTGTCGGCTAACCTCTCGAGCATTATGGTGAACGTGTGTGTTTGTGTGCGCAGCTTTGTGTCTCTAGCGGCTAGTGTATGGCTTGAGGCACTACAGCAAGACATTTAGTGCGCCTGTCTAATGTGGATGAAGACAAAGCAGCTCCTCATTGGCAGAAGCAGCATGTACACACATGCAGCTGCAGAGCTTCAGTGGAAGCTGTACGGTCAGTCTTTGGGCCAGAAAAATTAATTGTTAGTATGCAGACAGCTGGAGCGTTGAAATTAGACAAAGGTAGCAGGTGTGTTGAGACAATAGTCTTCTTCTAGACTGATGTTTGGTTTTGAACTTGAAAGATGTGTTCTAGACAGCTGCTTGTGTGTGTGAAGCATGGTTTAATATCTTCGATGAGACACTTCCAGTATCCACACCTGCTTATATTGTCTGTTAGGGGATGTGTAGACGGAATTGCGTCAATTTGATCTATTACTCTGTAGGATTTTCAATCTACTCTATAATGTCATTCATCTAGTCTTTGGAAATGTTGACACCCACTGTGAGGTGCTCAAGTAGGAGAAGCATGATTCAACCCAGCCTGCAGCGTATATTCATACAATTCACCCTTTTCACTGTAATGTTCTGATTTTATAATATCAACTGCACAAAAATTCATTTTTTTGTCTCAAATACGGCCATTGCTTGTCTGAGATGTGTAATTTTATCTACTTAGTCTTTTTTTCTTTTAAGAGGCCTAACTCTCTTTTCCATTGTCTCTGCAGGACCTGTTGGATGAAGGTTATGCTGAAGGTATCAGTGATGAACGTTATCGTTTAGAAGGTAAATTATCTCACTGTATCCCCTGAGCAACTGCTGTTCTCTTGCATGTAGCTCCTGATCTCTCCACTGCTCAGTTTCATTATTTCTTCTATTAAGTTATTTGCACAACGTTGGCACAGTATGATTTGTTTCTTGTCATTTTTGAGACATTAGTCTGTAAATTGAAGGTCGTAATTTGCTTATTAAACTCATAGTAGCATGTTAAAAGATTTATTGTCAAAAATCAGATAAGGTTTTTAAGCTGATATTCCATCTCCTGTAGTTGTAATAATATCATCTGGTTGGGGATCAAGATTCTTATCTAGGGTTAAGGCAAAAGGAAATCTAATCATTTGACTGTCATCATCAAGAGGCAGCAACAGGTCAGATTCCTGTACAAACAACATTTATAGCTTATACGTGCTTGAAAGTGGTCCACTCATATATGTTAAATTGTACCATGACTGGCAACTCTGGAATTCAATGTGATACCTTTTTTAATGGATCTATGAAAGTGTAAAACAAAGATTTTTTTTTGTCATCATTTGTGTACACATACAGAGGTCATAGCAGTGTTTTTAAAGCAGCTTTTTCATTTTAATGGGAGCAAAATAGTTTTGTAGTTTCCACCAAACCTGCTGGATTCATGATCAGGATGTTATAAATGGCTAATTAAGCTCATAGCAGTAAGCTCATAGCAGTAGGCAAAATCCTACTTTTGAAGGCAAGGATGTAAAATTTTGACCAAGGAACTTGAAATGATTGGATCATTTGTTGTTACAGTTATACTGCACTTTAGCCTGTACCAAGCACCCACACTGAGGAAACACACTTGGCTTTAGCTATTAACCAGTCACCACACAGTTTACTCTGAACTCCAGGTGAACCTTTAGATTCAAAGCCACGTTTGGGACGCTGCCAGGCTGCCCTCTGTGTTGTATAGCGTGGTTTTTAAGCTCTGTCACCGGAGCTCTGCAGCGGGTTTGGCTGTCTCATCACTCTGTGGGGAAGGACTTTGACTATTGCTGTGAGAGTTAGCACTTCCTTTGTGTGTATGGTGTATGTGTGTGTATAGTTTCTTTGTGACCATTTGTTAGTCCTCTAGATAAACAGCTCCTGTATATTGTGAGCTGGCTGGCATGCAGGCTTTGGCCCCGGAGCTCAGCGTTGCCTTTGAGTTTCTGGCCCTGATCAAAAGCCCTGATCTGACGCTGTTTCCCTCCAAAAATCCTGTAAAAGCTCCCTGGGACGACTACTCTCATCCTCTGGTGCTTTTCTTTTCTTTTTTCATCCTCCCTTGCCTCTCGCTGCAGAGGGACAAGACAGGTCCTCTTTGATCTGAGCGGATCAGCGGAGGAGAAGTGAATGAGAGAGAGAGAAGACAGAGAGAGATACTGTTGTGTCTGCCTATCCTTTTGGCTCGTACAACAAACACTGTTTCAGATTTGACTTTGCTTAATTAATTAGAGATTCTGTTTTACAGACGGACTGATCCTGGGCCAAAAGGTTTGAGAATGGAACTTCAAAGCACAGGGATTTGGGGCAGGGGGGAGGATTTAGCCTGCAGGACCCAGCCTGGTGCTGAGCCGTGTCCTCACTGAGCAGAGTTAGATCTGCTCTCGTTTAAAACATCTCCATCTTATTACCCAGAATACACAAAGAGACAAACTGCCTTTGAAATTTACATATTGAGTTCAGGATTGATCCTGATCTACGTCAGAACGGGCCGCTGTTAGACTTCATCTTTCCCGGCGACTATAAATTTGCTTATGATTTCAGACATAAATAGGATATCAAGGATGTTTGTGAAGCCTGGCCTTAGAATGTGATGGCAGCAGTTAGGCCTGTTTACGCATTTACTTGCAGCTTTAGAAAGGCAAAGTGCTGATTTACCATAGTCTGCTCTTAAAGGAACAGTTCACCAAAAATTACGATTCTGTTGTCATGTTCCAAACCTGTATAACTTTTTATATAAAAAATTTTTCTGTGAAACAAAAAAAGGCAGTTAAGCTCAATGTACAGACACTCTGAAGCTTCAAAGGTAAAACCGCATTATAACAACTCTATATTCAAAGTCTGACAATAGTTTTGTATGAAAAACAGGCCAAAACTCTCAAGTGGTTATTTACTGAAAATCTTGCCTTCAGCTGAAGAACCCAAATCTCAGTTGTGACATATTAAACTCAGCATGTCATAATCAGTGCCGTTTAACATCATTGACATTACTATTGATTTAAACTGTGCTTTCACGCCTGTAGATCTATTGCTTTGTTCCACAAACAGGGATTAAAATTATTACAATGTTGCTTTTTATATATAGACAAAAATTGTTAATACAAGTCACGTGTGAGTAAACTGTCCTCTCAAGTTTCATGGTTTATTTTCCAGAATTCCATCAGGATGGAACCAGCTTTGATGGAACTTCTACAGCTTCGAGGGCTTATTGATGCTTTTTTTTATAGCTGTAGTTTTATTAATTTAGCACTTTGAGCAGGAGTCCCAGATTTTGTCGGGAAAACATTGTTAAAATGCACCTAATACAAAGTGCATTAAGACAGTATTATAATATGAAAAGGCGCACTTTGATTTTGAATGGCGAAGACGTGCTCACCCATAGACATAGTCTACTGTTTTTCACGGAACTTACGTAATTACCCATTATAGATTGTGATATAACCTGGTTTGTTGGTCCGTTGGATCAGATTGCTTTCTCACTACAATCAAACCACTCCAGAGTTAGTTTTCAATCTAACCGAGACCACCTCGTTCAGGCAATCTCAGACTGATTTTTTAGTCATGAGGTGTTAAACATCGGCGATAATCGTGCATGATATTCGTACAGATGTAAACAAGCCTTAAGACACTCTTCTTTGTAAAGCAGCTTTCCGACAATCCATTATGAAAGTCCTGCCACTGCACAAAAAATTTATTCTGAATTGTGATGTATAAACGTGAGCTACGTGTGAGCCACATGTCCTTCATTGCTTTCCAAGACTCAAACAAAGTGTGTAGAGGAACATGTACTTCTGAGGTTAATATTCAGGGTGTGACTGCACATTTTGCCTGAAGGTTTATATCCAATACTATGAGACTTTATGAGTGTCTTCAGTGTAATATGTCTGCAATAGCAGAGATGGCATGGCTACATTCAAAAATAGCTGGGTGCTTCCTAGGCATTCTCTTTTAACTCTTTCCCTTCTCTCTTCTGTCTGTTTTAGTTTATATATGCTTATAAAGCTGCATTTCTATATGTATTTCCTCATTAAAAAATTACAAATTAATAACAATTTTGAACAATGTTCAAAATGAGTTACAGTCACATGAGATGAAGACAAAAAAACAAAAAAAATTTTTTAAGTATGAATGTGTGCCCCCCTGCAGTGGCCCTGCCCCCTGAGAAGACTGACATCTGTAATGGGGAAGAGAGAATGCAGGACACTGAAGGCTCTGCCACTGTCGGCCCACACAAACAACTACAGTTTGAGGTCAGTATAAAACAAACAAACATATTTAGTTGGCTTTTTAAAGAGATTAAAACGTTTATTCTGCTAGGATTAAAGCATTAAAAGTAAAATTGTTAAAAAGTCACACTAAAGACATAATTATACAAAAGATTTCTATTTCAAATACATTTCTATTCTGTTAATTTCTATTAATCAAAGAATTCTGAAAAATATGCATCATAATTTCCATAAAAATTATGCAGCACAGTTGAAATCCAATGACATTTTTAATTGATAATGAAGGATCATTTGACACAATGGCTGCTGAAATTGCAACTTTGCTTTCACAAATACAAGAAAATGTATGAAAATGGATAAAATAATTCTTTTTTCTTTCCACTGTTTTACTGTATTTTGGATCAAAAAACAATACTACTTTAAGAAAAAACATGGCAACCCAAAATTTATAACCAGTCTTTTAAAGGAGTGTTACAGTGATTATCCATTGTTGTTTATTAATCAGGAGTTGGAGTGTGCTGTATCAGTTGAAGAAGATAACAGGCAGGAGTGGACTTTCACCCTCTACGATTTCGATAACAATGGCAAGGTCACAAGAGAGGTAAGACTGAGACATCTGTGCATTAGGGAGAGCAACAGAGATAACACTAAGAGGACATACTAAATGTCTTTTCTCTTCCACCGTACCACACAGTTCCTGTTTTCCTCCGCTTCATAGTTGCTCTGCATTTACATTTCATTTCCACATGCTAAATAGCCTCAGATGTATAGCATGTTTCATGTTTGTGCACACGTGCTCTCCACTGCTGCAAGCATCTGTCTTCCCTCCCTGAGGCTGAGTAGACTCTGATTAACACATTATTATGGACATGTCTATGTATGAATTATGAATAATGCATGTATCTTAGCATATATCATGTACAGGCTAACACAGCATATAACAGACTAATGGACCGTCTTGTGTCAGTGAAGATCTCTTAATTTCATGTAATTTTTCCCTCTCTATCTCCCCATGTTCAGGACATCACCAGTCTACTGCACACCATATATGAGGTGGTGGATGCGTCAGTGAATCACTCCCCCAGCAGCAGTAAGACCCTCAGGGTGAAGCTCTCTGTTGCTCCAGACTCCAGCCAGAAATGGAGGAACTGCACCCAGACCAACACAGGTACATAGGGACCGTTTGCTCAGAACAACAGGAAATGAGTTGAGGGATATCAAGGAGAGTTCACTCAAAAATGCTGTCATCATTTACCCACCATCATGTTGTTCCATACCTGAATGACTTTCTTGTGTCCATGTAACACAAGAGGAGTTTAGCAGGATGTTGACGCTGCTCTTTTCCACACAGTTATAATGAATAGTAACAGGATCTATCAAATTTGATCAAAAAGACATTAAAATGCAGTCAGTACGACGAGAGATTTAGTGTGATGGTCAAACTTTAATGTATAGATGCAATGTGTAATGGTTTTTTATTTATTTATTTATTTGTTTTACTTGACTGTCTCAATTTCATTAGACAGGTACATCCTTGACACTTGACATTTTGTTAAATACTACATTTTGTGTTAAATACCACATTTTTTTGTGTTACATTATAAAAGAGAAAATAAAATAAAAACAAGGACATGAGGGCAAGTAGAAGATGAAAGAATTTTCAGGATTACAATTCTAAATTCTTGTTATGCTGTCTCCTACACTATTGCCCTCCTCCTTTTCCCTGTCTTCCATGTCATTGCATCTCTTGTAAGATGAGTTCATAGTCAAAGGCAGAAGATGAGAGAAAGAAAAAACCCAAACCTCTGCAGCTCTGAGCTTTTGGATTCCTTTTGGAAAGTGCTATCTTATCCCTCTTTGCTCAGATTGTCTTTTGCTGTTTGAAAAATAAATAAATCCACATTTAGCCACTTTCTAACTGTGTTACTTGGTAAAAAACAATGTGAAGGAGAACAGGAAGTACTCTGAAGAAACAGAAGTGTTTCTGTTTGTTTAGTGCTGTCATTTGAGCTATTTATACCCGTCATGTATTTGAAAGAGAAGAGCCTTTGAACAGCAGCTGTCTTCATGCAAATTCACAAGTGTGTGTTTTTTAGATTTATATGAGGCCTGAGGTTCAAAATAGAATAAATTAAGCATTGTTGTTTTTTCCTTCTTTTATGAACCTTCAAAGTAAATAGAAAGCAGGGAACAAAGGTTTCTTTCTTATTTTGGTTGGTCTTTAAAGCTGCTTCAGTATATGTGCATGTGTGTGATGCTGTGCAACTTAATGCCGTTCTCTTTGATAAAGACCCCCCTTCTCTCTCCCTCTCTCTCTCTCCCTCTCTCTATCACTCACTCTGTCTCCAGCAGACACTCCCCATCCCAAGCATAAGGGAGAAAAGTGTATTGAGGACTCCAAGACTTCAGAGAAAAAGTCAAGAGCCTTTCTTAGGTACTTATGAAATTAAATTACATAAACAGACAACATCATATATAAATCAGTTTAACAGATTAGTGTATGTAATTGTTAGATAAAACTGCAATTTATAAACTTCGGAAGAACATGTCACAGAATATTTAAAATAATGAATGTAACGGACAATGGTTGATTCAAGCCCGCTTTGTGGTCACAATCTCAGAGCAATGTAGTTGCAGTCATGACAATATGATGCTGTTGTGTTAGGCGTTACCATGCTGATCACCACAACCAGCAAGGTTGCCAGCGGCACTGTGTGGATGAGAACTTGGAGAGAAGAAACCATTATCTTGACCTGGCTGGCATTGAAAACTACACATCCCGCTTTGGAACAGGTACAATCTTAAAGGGTTAGTTCAACCAAAAATTTAGATTAGGCCGCATTTTACTCACCCCCGAGGCATCCTAGGTGTATATTACTTTCTTCTTTTAGACTAATTCAGTCGGAGCTTTGATCTTTCAAGTTCTATCATTGTAGTCAGTGGATGTTGCATCGCTTCAGTCCAAAAGACGTGAAATAAAAAGCGCCCTACCATTAAAAAAAAAAAAGTGTCTCACATGGCTCTGGGGTGTGAACAAAGGCCTCCTGTAGCGAATCGATTAATTTTTTAAAGAAAAATATCCATATTCAAAACGTAATAATCACTTGAATCTAGCTTGCACTCACTTTTGTAAATGAAAGCACTTCTGGGGGAATTACGTGTGAGGTCAGATTTTTGCATTCGCCAACAAAACAACGGTCACTAATAAGAAGAACAAAATGAGGATTTGTAAAGAAGAATGTCAGAGGATTTCAATATAAGCCAAGAGGTGACTGGTTTTCCTTTGCTAAAGTAAGGAAACTTTGCTTCTTTTGATTCTGTGAACAAACGTTGGTTTTCACGAGACTCACTGGCGCATACGCACCAATGACCCATACGTTATGATCCCGGAACTGCTTCTGCGTATAACTGTTGACGCAAACTAGATTAAAGTGATTATTACGTTTTGAATATGGATATTTTTCTTACAAAAACGCATCGATACTCTACAGGAGGCCTATATTTCACCCCCACCCCACCGGAGCTGTTGAAGACACTTGTTTTTATTGAAGGGCACTTTTTATTTATCTTATTTTGGACTGAAGGGATGCAACACAAAGAAAGCAAAAATAATACCTTTATTTACGCAGAACTTGGATGTTCTGCATCTTGTTTGCAAGCAGAGGATTTGACACAAGCATCAGTTCTTTCATGAACAGGGAGTGAAGACTGACATGGAAGATAAGAAATTATTGAATAGTCTTTTTTTATTTTATTTGCGCAACAAAAAGTATTCTTGTAGCTTCATAAAATTACGATTGAACCACTGATGTCACATGACTATTTTAACAATGTCCTTACTACCTTTCTGGGCCTTGAACGTTGTAGTTGTTTTGCCGTCTGTGCAGGGTCCCAAAGCTCTCGGATTTCATCAAAAATATCTTCATTTGTGTTCTGAAGATGTTATCCCTCTAAAATGTTTTTTTTTTTTTTTTGGTAAAGGCACAATTATTTATATACTTATAAAACATATTTATAATAATAACCCTTAAAACAAATAATTTTGTGCTTCCTCTAGCTGCTCCTGCCGCAGAACCAGCAAAACCCAACCATACCACACGTTCATCCAATCAGACACGCTCACGTTCTCAGGAACCAGAGAATGGGCACGCATACTCTGTTCACCATCGGCGCTCACAGACCATCTCCACAGACCCTCCTGCCATCCTCTCCCGGCACACACATGCACTTCGTTCCCCTAAAACGCACCGCACGCCGCCCACACAGGCCTCTGCCGGTCGGGTGATAAGAAGAGGAGCGCCCCCTCCCCCAGCGGTCCCCAACCAGACCCCTCCACACCAAAGCTCAGGCCCATACCGACGACACAAGCAGAGGCCTAAAGAAGGCCTGCACTATCGGGCTCTTGGGCCGACCGTGACGTCTGGCCCAGTCGTGGAGAAAGAGCATGTGAGGGATCTGCCCAGTCTGGTGCTATATGAAGGAGGACTAGCTCAGGTGGTCCAACGACATGAGCATCATCATCATCACGAACATCATCATCACTACCATCACTTCTATCAGTCCTGAAAAGTAAAACACAGATGGGCTACATAAAAAATCAAAATAAGAATAACAATGAGGAACATAACAATTGAATGATCATTGCATGGCCACATTGAGGCTGAGAAGGACACAAAGCATCATGTTCATGCCAAAGTGGCAGACAATATGTACGCATTTGTATATATTAGTGTGTGTGTGTGTTAGTGTGTGTGTGTGTGAGAGAGAGAGAGTTTGTGTGGGTCGGTTTGAATGTGTGCTGATGTATTCAGTCCTGTCTTTGGCAGCAGGAGAGGTTTACTTACTACGTAAGGGCTCTATCTTCCCCTTTTCTCTTCTTTTTTCTCTCTATCATTCTATCTGCCTCCTTTGTTTTCTCTTTCCGTCTCTTCATTCTTATCCGATTGGTCTATTTGGTTGAAAAGGTGGTCAGTCCTGTTAAATGAAGAATTTTGAGTTGTCAAACCACTTTTGAGGGAATACAATTCCTTGGTTTTGTAACTTACACTTTGTGTGTGCATGTGTGCACACATTCTGCGCATCTGTGTGCTTGTGGTGTCTTTTTTTACTTATCCTTTTATGTTTTCTTTTTTCCACTGAAGAACACTTGAAAAGCACTTCTTGTGCCATTGCATTCGAGACACTTTATCTATTAAGAGCTTCTCTCTCCGAAACCACAAATCTGAATCGACACCTTTAAAAATGCAATACAGGACACATGTACATAAAAGAGCCAGTAAACACACTCAAACCATCAAATCAGACTATGTTGAAGGACAGTATGAGATCTACACACTACCAATCAACATGAAGAAAACAGAGCATCATAATCAGCTGCTACCTCTAGTATTATTATGATTATCGGTATTATTGACAATTTTATTCAGAATTTATGTTTAATTTGTCTGTCTGTTGTAATATGCCACCAATCTGCAGTCATGTTAAGGTGTATTGGATTTAAATCCATTGTAAGCTTTATTACTGAAACGTTTTGTTTTGTTTTTGGTGTTTTCCTGTCCCTGTAACTTTAAGCTAATTTCATTCTAAGACCACTAGGCATCAGAGTTTATAGTGTAATTATGTGTATCAGACAATATGAAATCTTAAAATAATCTTCTGATTATTGTAGAATAATGTTTTGAAGCTTGTTAAAAAAATAATTTATTTGAAAAACATATTCCTGTCAGGTTTATGGCAAGTCAAAATGGGTCTGATCAAATGATTGGAAAACAATGAATACATTATACCTGATATTATTGTATTTTTTGCTTGTTTAGTTGTGGTTTCAACTTTTTCTTATCATTTCAGTCAATTCAGAAAACTCAAGTTTTGAAGTGTTAAGGAATCTGGGCTGCCAAGGTAAAATTGTATTTTTATTTCTCAGGTTCATTTCACGTTTGAGTTACTGAGTTACAAAAATTTTGGGGGGGTTTTGAAGGGAGCTGTGAACCACTGGACAGGATCACCCTTTAGAGTTTCTAATTTCTTTCAGAGTCCAAAAATATGTTCTCAGACTAAATTAGGATCTTTTAGACAGTATGTTAGTGCCTTTAGCTCGGTATTGGCAGAAGTGAGTTAGGTAGTGAGAAAACAAGTCTGGTTTAATAGGAGTACATCTGTTCCCATGCAGCAGTTTAAAACAGCATTTAAATAGTACATTATGAATCTATTTTAGGCTCGATGTATCCCAAGTTACATAGAGGGTGTGTGAGTGAGTGTGTATGGCAGCTGACTCATTCCTCTGGGGCAGGATGACCGTATCGCAGCCTAGAAGTCTCCAGTCCTCCCATAACTCACCGATACCCCACTGACAAGAGAGTTAATGAGTGCATGTGTATCTGAAACCAGCACCACGGAAGATTATGAAACACAACAACCTTCGTTCAAACTCAGCAAAGCAGGTGTGTGTGTTGAAGATCACAGCAGGTATTTTAATACTCCACGTAATTGTTGTAATCTGTCTTTTTTGATGATTTTATACAGACAAAAAAAAAACTTTTATTGAAAGTTATAAAAATGTGCACTTGTACTTGCAATTTTGGGCCCCAATGTGGACAAGCAGTTAAAATTGAGAATTTTGTCAGTGATGGGATGAGTTAATTATGTTTGCTTAGAATCTGTTGGACTTGCTGATATGTTTAGAGTGAGATCAGCTGACTCTTCTGCTCAGGAGGACAGTGGAAATGTGAGAACATCACACTACACTAAACTCTGGAAAACTAACTCATCACAGCTAGTAAGTTAGCCTCATTCGACCTTCACTCAGTTTTGCAGTTGAATGAATGTGTTATGGAGCTTAACTCTCCCTCTCATTCTCTTTCTGTTTATGGTGAGATGTTGCCATTTTAAATGATTCTGACCATTTCTTAAACATATATTGCTGCTCAGAAAAAAAAACAAAAAACAATCTATGGCATCATGAGAAACTGAAAAATTTAAACATGCCTCATGTGCAAAACATCTGAATGCACAGTAGATTAATTTGTTATTTTGTTATTGTTCCACAGTGTTCTTGTTTATCCTTTAAAGAATCATCACACTAAAATTGCTTAGATGTTTGATAGGTTCATCTGCCTGATGGTTGTAAATACATCATGCGCGGACAGCTGTGGTGATAACAGTATGTTAGTTGGATTCTTCACTATTTATCTGGATGAATAGCTATTTTGTATAGTGCCATTTGTACTTACAACATTTCTTGATTTCTGTTGTGCTTTTGTTTAGTGTGATTGAGTGAGTGTGTAGGACAACACACTCAGGCTCGCAGCAAATGATTCATGGAGGTGCTTGTACATAAATAACACGATGTGGTAGCATTACATGCCACACCCGAACCCTAGTCCAGATCATTTGTGATTTTTCCTAATAAATGTTCATGCTTTTTTGTTTAGTTTATATAGATGGATGGAAATAATTGCTTTATTTATTTAATAGCAAACCTGTGCCAAGAGAAAACCTTTCATTAAAATCTGAACTGTTGCTTACTGACTGGGTGGCTGTGATTTCTTTGGGCGTTTTTTTTTTTTTTTGAATGTTCTGATGATTTCTTTGCTTGCATGTACACTCATCATGACTGCATGCAGAGATCTGTTTCTCCTTTGTTAATATATGTTGTTTGCATGTCTTGCTTCAAATGTTTCAAAGAGTTGCAGTCTAACACATGGCTAAAGAAAGTAATGAAGTCCTGTAAGTTTTAAGTTACAGCTAGCTATACTAACACATCTCAATCTCCACATAGACTACTGTTTGGAGTCGGTAAGATGTATGTTTCTGGAAAAATTTATATGCTCTTCAAGAACAAAAATCCTGCAAGGAATTATTGTAAAATAAAAGTTTAAGTGTTTTTTGTTTGAATACATTTCAAAATGTAATTTCTTATTTTGATGGCAAAGCTGAATCTTCAGCATCAATTTTTGCAGTAAAGACCAGATTTAATCACCACGAGAGCTTTCAATATGCGCGGCACGCGCCACTGAGTGACGTCTGTAGACTCTGTACTTACCCTAACCCTAACCCGGTCAGAGAGCACCTGTCCATCAAAAACTCACTATCCAATCAGAGTAGATCACTGTTAACCCCGCCCCCACGAGAGGTTTGTGTCAAAACTCCAAACGAAAAACTGCGAAGCAAAAGCGAAATCTGTGGCAATGCATTCAGAATCCACGATCAACGAAAACGAATCTTTGAAAAAAAAAAAAAGAAGCATATTTGAAGAGCCTGTTACATTTGAGCGATTGAGTTCATTTTTTTCATTTTCATTGTATTTTTCTTCTTTTGTAATGGCATATGTTTGATAGTTTCTGAAAAAGTTACGTTCAGTTTTATAAAGTTACATTCATTATTATTGAACTAAATGTAATTCCATAGTAAGTGAGCAACACTATGGGAATACACCAATTACTGTTCTGTGCTTATACAGTCTTACATTCTATCTATACAGAACAAGAATTTTAATGTCCCAGTATTGTCTACACAAAAAGCTTACATTTAATTTATCAGATGTAGCAGTGCATTCAACCTAAATTTGTTATCAGCATGCATATTCCCTGGGAATCAAATCTTTTAGCATTGCTAGGGCCATGCGCTAACATTTAAACTACTATAATGCCTACTTTCCTTTCTCCTAGGATGTTTTTCTCCTCAATTTAACAAATATTTTCCTCAAGAGTGTAAAAGTGACACCAGGTTCACAATGGGTGCTGAATTTGTGTTGGGACTGTATGTATGAAAGAGCCATATCTCTGTGTCACAAAAACAAACAGACAGCAAGCGAGCAAGCCAGCGAATGATGCTATTGACTTGAGCGTGAGTGAGGAGGCTGCTTCCATATGTGTGGAGTGCGCTTTGTCTCCTGTAGATAGACACAGTTCTTTGAAGTGCGGATTGGCCCAGTGGGGTGCTAGCTTCTGTTGAGAGGAGATGCTAAACACAGAGGATGTGAGGGACACGCGACTATGCGCTACACTATTACCCATACAGGAGCAAAGAGGTGAAAACGCAAATCCAATGATAATGTACATCTGTTCCAGAGTATTTAGAGGCTTTGAACATTTTTTTTTTCTTTTCTGCGGGATAAGCGGAGCCCTTTTTCTTACAGTATCTCACAACTTCAAAGCAGATTCTCTGGATAATGCAAATGATTGGAATATAGCACTTTCTGCAGGCTT
Source organism: Carassius carassius (assembly GCF_963082965.1). Classification (NCBI taxonomy): domain Eukaryota; kingdom Metazoa; phylum Chordata; class Actinopteri; order Cypriniformes; family Cyprinidae; genus Carassius; species Carassius carassius. Next base: position 18,425,053 of record NC_081757.1, on the reverse strand, counting down.
GAAAGCATGAAAAGAAAAGAGAGAGGAGAAAAAAAAGTGAATTAAAGCTAATTGGTGTGGAAGGCTTTTATGTGTGAGAAGATGGGCGAAAATAAAGCACTTTATTAACTGTCAAGTTCTCTGAATTAGGCGAGACACTGGCAGAGTGCTAAAGTTCACATTCCCTCCATCTGTCTTTGAGGTTTGTTTGTAGCACTCAATGTCTCGGTGCCCTGTTGACATTTGCTCCACAGCAAGGGTTAAGAGTATGATGAGATAAAAGTCATTGAGATTAATAGCATCCCGTTGTAATCACAAGGCCGTGTTTGACGGCTGAGAGGGAAATGGTAATGGAGGTTTGAATGTGTCTGGCTATATACGTCTATGACTAAGAGTACACATTGCAATAAAAGCCTTTGTATGTCTGTAAATACATTTCATTTGATCAATTTAAATCGATTTATATATTTTAAAATTTTAAAATAAATGGTATTAACATAGATAAAAATAAAGTAGTGATGAATGAAAATTAAAAATAGCTGATGATAAGTGTTATTGATTTTATTTTGTTATTGCTTTTTATTACAATTTATGGGATCCCTTCCAAATAATGGTTTTGATCAGTGTTGTTGGTAAGACCAGTGTTATGTTATGTTAATGTTAAAATAAGTTAAAAATTATTTTTAAGTAAAAATTGACAGAAGAAATTAGCATTTTTACTTTCAAAACTTTGTTGAATTTATGTTATGTTAAAAATTGTTGCTAAAACATGAAGAACTTGAACTTAAAAAATCATTGCCTTGGCAACTAATTGAAATAAGTTAACGTACTAAAATAACAACAAATTAAAAAAAAAAATAGAATAGAAGAAATTTTAAAAGCAAAAACTTATATACTATAATAGTGTATAAATAATACTAAAACAATCCTTACTGTGACTATTGCAGCGCTGTGATACTTTGATACAACTGGAGAATGCACTTACTTAACATAAATCATACGGAAAAAAAAAAAATTAAATCATGCATGTTTAATGCTGATTTCTTACTCTCCAGAAATACATCAGAGAAACATATTCAGATAATGACCTCCATCTATTTGTAATATTGTTTTCGGATGGATTGCTCCATCGTAACTATCTCCACATCGGCCCAGGGTGTAGTATGAGTGGAATGTGAGGATGTGTGGAAACGTGGAGACATTTTTAAAGCCAGGAACCCAAGGGCTAATGAACTGTAGTGAAATATTCAGAAGGAGAGAGAGGGGGGAAAGAAGAGAATGCTTGAGGGCTATTTTTTACAAGACCCCTGTAATTATAGCATTTTAGATGGTAAATTAAGACACAAAATATGACATGATGCCATTAATAGATTAGTTACTTTGCTGAGACCAGGCTGTAGTCTTCCTACAAGAATTAAACTCTACTGTCACGGCGTATCCACGCCTTTATGGATATTAAAGCCTTTTTTTTTCTTTTTTTTTTTTGCTTGATCCAATGAGTTATGAATACTGGACATGAACAAGTGGCCCAATAGATCAGATCTGCACTTATGTACAAATCTTAACTCTCAGCTCAATTTACTGGATTTAAATGAACCCCTGCTTCAGATTTTATTTCGTATGCCCTTTTGTTTCTTCTGTTATTCTCAAGACACTTACTTTCTCAAAAGTCTGTAGGATCTTTTATGAGTCACTTGCATATTCTAATTTTGAGTGTTTCCTCCTGTGATCCCTCTATGGAGCCACATCCATCACTTCAAAAAAAAGTGTTTCCTCTCGAGTCACCTGCTATTCTTTTCATGGTGAATCAGTCTGAGATAAGCAAAAAAGTGTTGACTTGCACCTTTTCAGCCTTAATCCAAAAACTGCACGAGTCCACCTGAATTCCCTGATGTGTATATTTTTACATGACATTATGTGCAAGTGTTTTTTTTAAGTAAAAATTGACAGAAGAAATTAGCATTTTTACTTTCAAAACTTTGTTGAATTTATGTGGTCAGGCTCTAGAGAAGTAAATAAGAAATACAGATTTTTTTTTTTCCCACTGGCATTCAATCATATTCTGTTGAATGGTTGCTATGAATGTTTTGAACAACGATTCTCCACAGTAAACCAATGAGGGTATTGGGGTATTAACATTCTCACACTGCACTTTATTCCAAAAATGCTGGTGTGTATTTTGTCTTGGTGGTGAAAAAGCTTTTCAGAAACCATACAGTACCTGAGAAATGCTTCCACCTTATTTACAAAGTAAGAGCGGGCACAGCCATTTTTAACTTGAATGTGCACGGCTTTCATCTGCATCTAATTATTTTCATGTACAAAAACAGTCCATTATGATGTTACAAACTTATTTATACTATTATTTTAATCTATTAATGTAATCATAAAAACAAATAGTTGAACATTTTACAGCATTTTGTTCTTCCATTCTTATTGTATAGTGGCTAACATATAAGAGGTCCAAGAAATTCACACAGAAAACAGGATTTGCAAGGCCTTTGTTTCTGCCATATAGCCTACAAACATTGTAGAATTCCCACTTTTTGCCATTTTGCCTCGACACAGTTCATAGTCAGGATGCTGTAGTAAGGTTGGGCTTATGGCATTTTCACAGTGAGTTCAATTAAATTAAATTCCAATTATTCTGCTTATCTGCATCTGACATTACATATAGCCCTTGATTGACATGTTAATTCCATACAAACACGCTGTTGACACTTTTTCAAAGGTTGCTATCATAGTTAGCCCTGGTTATCTTTCTCAAACTCCGATGCAAAATGAGAAAGAGAGAGATAGTGTGCCAGTGCGTATGGGAGAGAGGCACAAAAAAAGTTTCATTGGTTTTGAGTAGATCATTGGGGCTCTTTATTTTTGCAACATCAAAGCGCTTGTGTCTGCTTTGATGTGGCAGCATGCTGTTTAAGGTACAGAGTGAATGGAAAGATGTCAAGCTGCAAGGTGCCTCTGTAGTTTGCGAGGAGGGCTCTGCAGAGCAGCAGATGAAAGGACCAAACAGGGTTTGATAATGAATGTCCAACAAGTAGCCCATCTCAGACAGCGCTCGCGCAGCGGGAGCCAGAGCTAACCTTCAACGACGCACACAACGCCCCACACTCCTCCTCTAACTACTATCGCTCACTCCCTTGCTCTCTCTTTTTAGCCGTCCGCTGAAAACTCCTGAGAAGTGAGCTTTAATCTTCGTGTCAATTAAAACTCAACACAAAGCAACCGCACAAACACAGATAAAGGCGCGTGCCTGCGACTGCGGTCGCATATGAGCTGCAACACGCGCTGGCACTTCTTCTGTTCAATTCTCTATATCTGAAAGACATTTGATCTCTTTCTTTTTGACAGAGCATGCCTCTCTAAGCTCCGCGCTAATTGGCTTCCAATTTCACCAAGACTCGACTCAATTAGGACATCGCTTACCGACTTGCCTCCCCGGTTTGTTTGAAGCCATTGTCCACCTCTGTGCTGACAGAGTTTTACATCAGACTCTCAAACAGTGTCAACTCACCTATTTCTTTGATGTGCTATTTCAGAAAAAAGTGCAAACTGACAATGTCCTGCGTTGCATGTGTGATGAAGTGTTGTTAGGCTGAACGCAGCTGAAGTCTGATCAAACGGAGGAATAAAAGTATCTTCATTGATGGTTTTTATAAAACCAGATGTTATATAAATTGTGTTGTCATGAAGGTGTGCCGGACAGAAATATGAATTTATGGCTGTTTTTATGGGATGAAAGAGATGTGCAGCAGACCTCTTCTTTAATAATGTAAATAGCTATCCTACTTCAAGCGGGAGAACACAGTCCAACACTTGCAGAGACCAGGCTCTATTAAAGATCATCTATACAGAAAATATGAGGGCTATTTTAGACTTGTGAAAAGTGGATATTCATTTCATGTTCTCTGAGGTAAATGTGGTATGGTATCCCCATACCTTCTGAAATTCCCTGGTGTGCTGCCCTTCCAAGCAGCCGTAACCACTCTGTGACAAGAGGAGCTCACCAACATGTCTGCATGTGGTAAAATGAGACCCTTAATGATAGTTAAGCTAGAATACCGAACCTTCAAATGATGTTATTAAATTATTTGTAATTAGAGTTAGGGCTGGGCGATATACAAAAAAAAATGATATCTCGATATTGTCCAAATTTTTACGATATTCGATATATATCTCGATATGTTTGCATTTGCATTTAAATAATAAAAAATAAAACATGATTTTCTTTTGCCCATTAAAAAAAAAAAAAACTATTTAGATTAAACAGCTAATTTAAGCAGTTAAAAAATCTAGACCAAGATATCACTTACTGCTTTTTATTAAATGAATACATGTAGGCCTATATGTAACTGAAGCAGTGCAAATTAAGTAACAGTTACAGAAAGTGCATTCTTCTTTTTAGTGCATGCAATTCACAATTTAAACTATGCAACTGGGATAAGTATTTTATTTAAATTTTTTAAACAAGTTTTTAAGCTAAGAACACAAGTCTGTCAACTGTCTGTGGTTTTAAGAGAAGCTCTGTGGCATGAAACTATGGTCCTACTGAGACTAAAAACCCTCTTAGATGGGGAGCTAGTTGCTGAAGCACATAGCTATTTCTTATATATAAATATATATAAATGAATACCAAAGACTTTTGCATTCTCTCTGTCTATATTATGGAAACTGGTAAACATATCAGTGAAATTCCCCAATAGTAATTCCAAATGGCCATAGCCTATGTTTCTCTATTCAAACATCAGCGGTCGAGTAAGTGCATTTATTTTGCGATCACAAATGCAAACAATACAGTTGAGATCTCACGACAGAACACAGACCGGCTGAACGACACTTTCATTAGATCGCTCAATTCCAGCTTGTTAGTGTTTTCAGATTATCGACGGCGGCTCTTCCGCAATGAGGAGTGAGCACGTGCGCATGGTTGCCAGATTGCTTAAAATAAGCAAACACCGGGCAGAAAATGTATCCTTGTAACAGCGGAGCTCTGATTGGGAGATTTAAACTCTTGTTATCTGGCAACCGCTATCATTACAGCTCTCGTAGTAGAGGGGCGTAGAGCAGTCAGCAGTTACAGGTTCCTTTTTTGGACATTCGGCGCGTTCTTTTGGGAAAGTATGCTTGAATTTGAAATATTCGATATTCCCGATATATTCAAATTGTACATCGTCGTCAAAATTATTCCGATGTTATCGCTAATATTCGATATATCGCCCAGCCCTAATTAGAGTACTATAAACCTGTCAGAAACATTCAATGTGTCACCTACCAGTAAAGAATCCCAAACATAGTGTGATCAGTGTAGTCTGATACCCAAACAAATTACTCAACCACTTCTTTTTAGTGAGTCAAAAACATAAAACACGAATAGTTATCTGATTCCGGAACAAAGGACATTTATTAACTGGTTCTTTTTAGTGAATCAAAAACATTGAGCATGACCAGTGTCACAGAGCTGATTCCAGAGAAACTGACTATTTTGAGCCAGTTCAAAAAGATGAAAATGGGCCGAAAAAAATGACTCTCGTGTTGTTTCAAACCTGTAATCATTTCTTCTGTGGAACACAAAAGAAGATGTTTTGAAGTTTCATTTCCCATTTCAGGTTTCTACTTCCATGTAATTTTCTTTGTCCGTACAATGTATGCCAATGGGAACAAAAATGTTTGGTTACCAGTATTATTCAAAAAATCTTGCATTATATTTCACAGAGAGGAAATCATACAAGTTTGGAATTTCTTTCATTCATTTTTTTTTTTATTATAGACTATATGTAGTAAATGAAGTACAAATGTCAGCTATGTATAGCTGTATGAAATACTGATGTGTGACTATACACATGTCTGCGTCCACTCCACATGTATCACCTACTAACGTTAGCCTATCATGATCACACCATCATGCTGAGGGGACAGTTAAATTCCTGCATCTGTTCCTGTCCTTCTTTATTTACAATTAGCATACGAGTCACAGTTTTACAAAATGTGAAATGACAAGAAATGAAAAAAACAATTGTGCTAAGGGAGTTCAATTCATGGTAATTCTCTGATTAGGATATTAGCATTTCTGTCAGAAGTCTCCTCTCTGTACCCCAACAGTCTTTGTGGAAAATCAACCCACACCTCACTGTTTGTCATTACATCTGTCATTGTCGGACTCATCAGAGCTTTATATTCTACACAGATAAGATGACAAAATAAGCATGGCACATGAGGAAATATGAGATAAAGCAATCATGACAAAACAATAGGCAATAAAGGAACGAAACAAATCTATTTCCCAAGTTTTTATTATGTAGATCAAAGACAAAGACAGACTGGAGAAGCCACATATCTCTGACACACATACTTTAGGTATAAAGAATATATTTCAGAAAGTATTATGACAATAAGCCTGATTTGACCAGGACGTCTAATTTCATTTTCAAGCCTAAAATCCTTAATATTTTCCTCTAGTTCTGAAGCTTTTTGATTTTTGATTTATTCAGTTTTGAGTGTACAGTAGTGCAACTAAAAAATAAAACAGAGATAAAAACTAGAGTAAGAAAGCTGTAGCACACTGAAGGTAATCTGTTTACAACGTCTGTCTGCACACTGCTGCTCTGTTTCTGAGTCACTAGCTAATTGTGCTGTCACTGTCAGCACATGTCAGCTGGCCACTGCATGACTGTTCCTCTGAGTCCAATGCAATGCCAGAAATGCACCACATTCAGCATGATAGACAAGTTCATTGAGAGACACTAAAGAGAGTGAGTCATTTAATTTGGTTGTCTCTCCTTAATGGAAGAAAATGACCATTGCTGCAGAATTATTTATCATGGTCTCCATTCTGCCAACCTGGGTTGTGTACCATTCAGAACTGAATTGAAAATCTTCCTTAATTTGAAATTAAATGTAAATGCATAAATTGAGAAAGCAAACAGGATGTAAAGTTGCATTTAACATTTTAACCTATGAAGATACAGTTCAAATAAACTGAAATTAAAAGAAATTAATGTAACAGTATTTCTTTAGACTGGCCAAACAGGCTATGTCTTTTACACTGTGGACGACAGAGCTACAGAGAGATGAAGACATCATGCTGATGAGCTCTGGTCTCATCAAAGCCAAACAGCCCCCACACAGGATCAACACCAAACCCTCACAGCACCTTCCACTGCCCACACCACCATAAATGTCATTTATTCCTCAGCTGACTACTGGGTCTCATCATCAGAAGATATCATAATAATTTGCTTTATTTGAGCAATTAAAACTCCAGAACTGACAATTTAGGATTTAACTGTTCAGTATTTGCTCTTGAGTCTACATAACACTATAAGCCTACAGAACAGAATCATTTCCTTGAGTGGTTTAAGGCCCTAAGTAGTCAAGGCCACTAAGCTATCAAAGAAACAAATAAATCAAATTAAATTAAATAATTAGTTGAAATTGGCTGAAAATGTTTATTTAACATTGTTAATACATTATAGGAAATGTAATAAATTGGAATTGGAATAAATTTACCTTTCAAATGAATCTCTTTTACTGGAATTCTGCATTGTCTGTCATTTATTCAGTTGTTCATCTAAACTGTCAATACTCAATTTAAATAGACTAGCTGATTTAGTGTTTCTCGTGAATATAAATTATATCAAAGGTTTTATACATTATGTAATAGTTTAACCAGGGTAAACTTCTTGTTACTGGTAGGGGGCCATTTGAATGGTCAATGGTCTCTTTAAATAACTGTACATTTCGTGAGACCTGTTTCTATTTAATTTCCATTAATAACACATTGGCTGATGCACCATCAACCTTTAAATTCTAAAATTATTTCTAAATATTTTACATGATGTTAGACTTCCCTCTGGTGTATGAAGGGTGGTCCTGCATGTTTCTTTACAATTGTGGAAGTGAAGTTACTTGTTCAAAGCAGAGAGATGGCAAACCGTTGCTACGTTTATTATTTTGTCAGTCATCGAAAGAGAATTTGTTTAACTACATTCACTTCCGCATTAAAACGCTCCCGAAACTTTGCCTATAAGACCAGTGTTGGGGAGTCTCGGGGAGCACTTCTTGATGTGACAGAAGCTGTTTAGCTTTATTTTGATTAAAAATGAGGGTTTACAGGATAAAAAGTGATTAGTAAAATCACTCTTTGTACTTGGCGTAGGTTTAGGGGGGACGCTAGGTACTAGTCCCTATCAATATTTTGAGATGACAAATTTGTCCCCACCAATATTTAACAAGCTCCTTTGAACTGCTATTTGTATCTTTGCACTGCTATTTGGATCGATTCTTACGGCCACGACGACAGTACAAGACACGCTGTAATTTGATTGGCGGCGGGGTATCTGACAGGCTACACGTGCGGGCTGGGACTACTTTTGTGCTTGCACTAGCAGCGAGCGGGTGGTGTGTGTGTGTGTGCGCGCGCGCATGTTGACGACAGCCGACGGTAAGTTATCAGGGCTGTCTCTGTGCCACATACAAAGGCCAGTAAAAACATTTTAATATTCAGTATTTTTGCCCCTTTTTGTACTTTGTAGATGCCACCCAAGAAGAAAAAAGACATAAGACATAAGAAGCTTTTTCGTAAAGCAGAGTCAGAGTGTAACGTTAATTAGGCAAAATAACTAGCTATCCAGTAGCCACACAAATAAACTAGCAGTAGTGACTGACCAGGCTTTCAAATGCAGATTCTACTGTGGAAAATAGTATTAACTGGTGATAGTATGCGTTACCCAGGATGATAGAATGCTACGTTAGCAAGTAACAATGTCAATTAGCCTAGTACCTTAACTTAGAATCTTGCAGTCAACATAAATGTGAGTGTACTGGAGGGTAAATAGTGTTTATAATAGAAAAGGGTTATTATATTTATTTATTTAGATTTGTTTCCTTGTGGCAGAGTATTTTTTGTTAGTGTAAATACTAATGTACATAATTTATGTTAATAAAACGTTTGGTTTGTTTAGCATTACACAGTCTCAGGTTTTTATTTTTATTTTTTGAGAGTGCATTTTTGAGATTATACAGTTATACTAGCTCTTTAGGGACAGTATGAAGGATGGTATATCGGGGTCAGGATACAATATAATGAGATGAAGTAGATTCACTTCTGTATTGTGATATTCTGTATTGCCAACAGTCTGAAATAAAAAAGGAAATCACCATAAAATCACTTGTATCTTACAACAAAATAATTCCGGGGGGGGTCGGGGGTGTCCCGTGGTGTCCCCACCAAAGCTGAGACCAAACCGACGCCCATGCTTGACACTAACTTTACGTCTTCTATGTAACAACTTTAAACAAAGGCTGGATTATGTGTAACCGACTTGACAGTAAGAACTTCCTGAAGATCGGAAAGCAGCGCCTCCACTTTCACTTTCAGTTCGGACGATCATAAAGTGGCTAAACGGTCTATAAGGACAGAAAAGCATGTTTGTGGTGTTTTCATATTCTGGGGTATTTACCAGTTACTTTATATCTAGTGTAATAACTAGTAATCTTGTTTCGTTTGCGCAATATTTTCGAATATTTAAATAACACGCTTTTGTTCTGAAATGATAGGTTACAGGTAGTCTATGATCATACCTTCTTAGTGGGGGAGCAATGACATTCAGGATATATTTTAGTTATTGTCTGGTAAGTGTTTCTTAAAATTACGTTTCCTGATGCGGAGTATATATTTATAGTATATTTTGATAATGTGCCTTATTTAACTACAAGTACAATCATCACGCCCTAGGCTTAAGTTTAGGAAAGTAAACAATGAGAACTCGGTAAGAAGGAGGAAATGGGTGTCCAATGGAAATGTAGCTGTTTAGAGTACACAGTGCATGCCATCTCTTTGATATCTAATAAATGCCACAATATACACTTACAAAAGAAGTCGTGATGTTTTTGGTCTTCACTATCTCGTCCCTTTAGCAGGGTTCTGATTGTGGTTGTTGGCTTTGAGACAACACTGAGTATCACAATGACTGCTCACCAGTTGATCCTAAAACAACGAGCAGAGCTTCTGGCGGTCCTGTGTGGTGGAGGCAATGCCGAACCTCTGGACTGTGTTCTGGACCTGCTCTTGGCTTGTGAGGTTCTTGTCTGGGAGGATTACCTAAGCATACGAGTGGCGGAGAAACCTTTATGCTCCAATGTCAGGCACCTATTAGATGTGGTGTATGATAAAGGAGAAGATGCTTGCAGCCTTTTCTTGGCTGCGATGAACCAGGTCATACCTGAGGAGCAGAAGGCTGGCCTGTGTTTTGGGAAAGAATGTGCTGTGGTGGACAAGAACAGACCAGACACTGCAACTTTAACATTACTGGCTGACAGGCCAGTGTTAGTGAGAAAGCTCAGAGATAATATTGACAGAGCACTGAATGCTTTATTGACAACTGGCTGCTTCACCATTAAAGATTGTGATGCGGTGCAACTACCTGTATACACACCCTCACAACAGGTAACTTGTTTGAATACTACTTTAATCCATAGTTTTTTTCTTTGTGTTATGAAACCCCTTAAATTTAGTGTTCCCCATAATTACTCCTGAATTTACTGAACAATTTTCAAACAATTCCCAAATGAAATGTGTCACACTGTGATATACGTATATCTCATACATACTCGAAATGAAACAGTTTTCCTCTATTACTTATTAATTGCAATTCAGTTTGGTATGTAAATATTTCAAGCTTGTTAACAGTAAATGCCCATTACATGTGGATAGACAGTGATCTTGTTGGATCGTGGCAGGTTCGGCGGCTGTTAGACCAAGTGAGGTTTAAAGGGGAAACTGCTGCAAAGACCTTACTACAGTATCTAGAACAAACGGAGACAACCAGACCAAACCCTGAAGATAAAGAAAATCATCTTTCTGCCAGTATGAAAATTTTTTCAGTTGTGTGGACAGGGTATCTTTGCATTTCTTTGTATTCGGTGTTACTGTCTGTCAACTGCACAGATATGGTCATAATTATGTTGCCACCCATAATTATGTCATCACTGTATTAAATATAAATCATTATGAAATAATATTTTTCATATTCATTTCCTTTTTTCTCATAGTTACATACTCAAAAACATAAATGTAAATGTACTGAATACAAACTATATATTTGTCAATACAATTAGTTTTTTTTACTTGCATTGTTTCTCCAGATTGTCTGCTCTACCAGAAGAAGCTGCGAAGCTCTGTTGCTGCCCAGTCCCATTCCCTTAGCACCTATGGTGGGACAGGGCGTTTCTCCTTGGATGACATTTACACCGACAGTCTTCTTGAAGTGATCGATGGCTCTGGTGAAACTCTTACGCTAGGGCTGGAGGATGTGGTGGGTCCCTTGGGGACTCTTAATGAGGAGGCTGACACCATTCTTGTGTCTGGGGAGGCAGGAAGTGGCAAAAGCACACTGCTTCAGCGACTGCACTTGCTCTGGGCAAGAGAAGCTTTGCTCACAAACACTTTCCTGCTGTTTCCCTTCAGTTGCCGCAAGCTAAACGCAGAGCAGAGAGAACTGTCTCTGAAGGAGCTCCTCTTCCTGCACTGCTGCTGGCCTGATCGAGGTCAGGATGAGGTTTTCCAGTTCATCCTAGACCACCCCAATTTGGCCCTCTTTACCTTTGATGGGCTCGATGAGTTTAAACAGGGGTTCACAGATGAAGAACGCCACTGCTGCCCCACAAAGCAAGTGCCTATACCTGTTTTGCTTTTCAATCTTCTGCAGGGTACGCTAATGAAGGGAGTTATGAAGGTGGCCACTAGCAGGCCACAGGCTGTGGGCCCATCACTGAAGCGCTATCTCCGCAAAGAAGTGCTCCTGAAGGGTTTTTCTCCTGGAGGGATTGACTGCTTTGTTAAGAAGCATCACAGTGACCCTGCTATGGCTAGACGTGTCATAGAGTCCCTCCAGGCTAACACAGGGTTATTAAGTCTTTGCCACATCCCAGTCTTCTGCTGGATTGTGACCAAGTGCCACCAGGAGCTTCTAGGTGGTCAAGACGTTATTACCCAGACAATTACTGATGTCTACCTCCTGGTCTTACAGCATTTCTTTCAGCGAAAGTCACCTCAGTCCCAAGGAGTCTTGGGAAAGGCCTGGTTGGAGGAACATTTGGACACAGTTTTAAAACTTGGACAGCTGGCACTGGAAGGTCTTGAAGCCTCTTGTTATGTGTTCTCAGGATATGAGCTCCAAAGAAATGGACTGACAGAAAAGGAAGTCAGCCAGGGTTTTCTCATTTACTGCAATGACCTATCTGTTACAGACTGTAAACGCTATGAATTTCTGCACATCACCTTACAATGCTTCTTCGCTGCTCTCTATGTCGTTCTCAATCGTAACATCGATCGTTCTGCTGTCTCCAGACTCTTTCATCCCCAGTACAGGCAGTTGTCAGGTCTGTCTCAAAGATGTCTGGGACACTGTATTGACAGTTCTGTAGAGGAGCTGGAATCCCATGTGACAGAGACACCAAACCTCCAGATTACAGCTCAGTTTGTGTCAGGACTTTTATCCCAGCGGCACCATGATCTATTGCTAGAATGCTGTCCTATTGCTGTGCGGGAACGCAAGGTAAAGCAGGTAGTGAAGTCTTTGTCTAAAGGTATGCAGAGGCATTTCAAGTCCATTCCTCGTCCTGTAGAGGGTGAAAAGAAGAGCATGCACGCCATGCCAAGTTTTGTTTGGCTAATTAAGTGTATCTATGAAATGCAAGACAACAGTATTGCTCAAGATACCATGGCTAAGTTGGATGTTGAGCACCTGAAGCTCACCTACTGTAACATTGGTCCTGTGGAATGTACTGCGCTGGCGTATGTGCTGAAGTACCTGCGGAATCCTGTTGGGCTCCAGTTGGACAACAATTCAGTAGGAGATGTGGGCGCGGAGCAGCTTCTTCCATGTCTACATATTTGTCACTCCCTTTAGTAAGACGAGAGGTTATACTCGTTGTTTTGTTTGAAATGTTGTTTAAAGGAATAGTTCACCCAAAAATGTAAATGTCATCACCTACTTGTGTTCAATGACTCAGCCTCTTGTCACTCCAAACCTGTATGCATTTTGTGGAACATGAAAGAAGATATTTTGAAAAAGACTCTTATTTTTATGTCCATACAATGCAAATCCATGAAGTACAATGTTGTTTGGAGCCCCAAAATAAAATTGTACGTATCTTACAGTATGTTCTGCGGAAGGAGGAGGTAATACAAGTTTGGAGTGATGCACTGAAAAAGACATGGTGACAGATTTTTCATTTATGGGTGTTTATTCATTTTTTTCTAAAAACTTTTTTTTTTTTTTTTTTTGCAAATTGATTTATATGAATTTGAATCCTTCAGTTTAAGGAACAATAACATATCAGATGAAGGAATCCGGAAACTTCTGGAAAAGGGAATGAAGTGTGAAAACTTCCAAAAAATAGCGTGAGAATATTGAACATCTTAACTCTGCATTTTATGAATAACATATTTTATTGTTATACTTAGAATACTCGACTTTCATTACTACTTCAATATTTCTGCAGGCTTTTCAACAACAACCTCACAGATGCTTGCACCCAACACTTTGCTTTGCTGTTAAAATCAAAGCAGAACTTTCTGTCTTTGAGGTCAGTGCTTATTTCAGGTCAGATAATTATGTACTTTTTCTGGCCTGTCGGAAGCTGATGATTTTAATAATAATAATTTAAAAAAAATTACAAATAATTCAGTTTGTACTGCACATGTAGAAACAGGTTTCTCTTACAAAATATATAACTCCTTTGTAGGCTTGGAAACAATAACATCACGTCGCAGGGAGCAGAACAGCTGGCAGAAGGCCTAAGCTACAACCAGTCTTTGCAGTTTCTTGGGTGAGGTCAATAATGAAAGCGATTAATTAAAAAAAAATATTAATACTATATTAAGCTATATTTATATAGTATTTATATTGTATTTCCATTCTGACTTTTCATTTCCAGATTATGGGGTAATAGAATTGGGGATAGGGGAGCTGAGGCATTGGCAGCTGCACTGAAAAATAGCACAACGCTAATATGGCTAAGGTAATCTTGTATAGCACTATATTACCATAATTCTGCATTTCATTTAGAAAAAAAATTATAATAATAATAAAAAAAACATCCAGTTTAAAATAAACTTTCAGCTAAAAAAAGGTTGCCCAGTCAGATCTAAGTAAATTTTAGTGCTGAGCTACGCTACAGTATGCAGCAGGTGATCATTTTCGTGGGTAGTGATAATATTGGTTTGTTTCAGTCTGGTGGATAATGGCGTGGGCAGTGCAGGTGCATGCGCTCTGGCTAAACTCATCAGTCAGGGCAAAACTCTGGAGCAATTGTGGTGAGTAATCCACATTGTTTCTTATTTATTTATTTATTAATTTAGATATTTACAGGCCTGTATATTCCTGAGATTTACATGCCCTCTCTTTCTTTCACATAGGCTAAATAAAAACTGTATCAGCAGAGAGGGGGTTGAGTGTCTAATAGAGGCACTGAAAATGAACTCTAGTGTACAGGAAGTCTGGTAAGGTATTTCTTTTTTTGTATTTTTGCTAACTCTGTGTGCTTGTTTTTAGTCAATAAATTAATTCATGTGTTTTCTCTAAGAGTGGTATTATACTCTTTCTACTCTCATCATTGTATACAAAGGTGAACACAATAAAAGCACAATAGAGAGCATACATTCAGTCAAGACTCAACAGGAGTGTTAACAGACAAGTGTTAACAGACAAGTTAAACCGTGTACTCAGGTTGTCACATGTGGAAGATATACATTTGCATTACATTATTTCTGGCCAAAACAATAGTTAAATATTTAGACATTTTTGTATGTATTTTGCTGTTTAATTAATTATTCATAGTTGTTTAACTATTTAAATTTTCCTGAAAGTATTATAGCTGGGTGTTTAGCAGCGGGTTCCATTGTTACAACTTACCCCATTCAGTTTCAATAGAAATTAATTGCTTTATTAATACCCATGCCCGATGAATGGTTTGTGTTGTGAATAATGCTCTCAATACAAAGCCTTTTTGCTTTGTGCCCTTAAAGGCTGAGAGGAAACAATCTGAGCCCAGAGGAAGAGGAGGAGCTGAGCAAGCAAGAAAGCAGATTGATCTTCTGAGAGCAAGATGGCTCTGTAATGCCTGCCATCAAACTCCCAAATGCAAAGCTCATCATTTTTACTTAAAACATGCAGGAATCCATGGCTTAGCTAGTCAAAACTGCCTGTCTTGTAGCTAAAATGCTTATATGGTGTTGAGGTATATCTTAAAAGCTAAATATCTACGATACCAATCAGGGCAACATTTCCCAAAAGCATCATAAGCCTAAGTTGGTTGTAGATCCAATGGCTTATGATGCAGAATGTCATATGGGGCTGGACAATGACTGTCTGAGATGCTGTGTTAGAAAACCACACAAAAACCTGTCAAGCCACGGTACACAAACTGAACTTCTAAATGTGGGACAAGAAGCACACAAGATTTTTTTGGCACTATCCCTGAGCACTTATTCTCAGTTTACATTTATTGTACATAGTTGTTTTAATATGTGAGTTTTTATTTTCTATTGTATATGCATAATCCATTTAAGGTCTGTTACCAACTTGCACCATTTTCTTATGATGGTTTTGAATCCCTTTGCTTTAATTTCACATTCTATGTCTTATATCGAGCTGCGTAATAGCCATATGTATTTGTTTTCACACAAAACTCATTAAACATTTGTTTACTAAAACAGAAGCCCCCATCTAGAATGTATGTAAAACATGCTGTAAAAAGTACAAAATGAATGATGAAAAAATGGTTACATTTTAATTAAATATGCATTTATATTTGGGGTATGTATATTTAGACCTAAATGCTTGGAAGAACTGAGAGGAAATATACTGTATGTACAACCTGTCACATTGCCAGTTCCTCGGCCAAATCACTGGAAAACCCCAACAGGCGGGGCGAAAAAAAGACATCCGAAATGACCAATGAAAGATTTAGCTGTCGCTCATTGGCCAATAGGAGAGTAAGTTTCTTTCCACTAATGTTGCAGGTTTGGTTGAGCCGTCGGATACACACATTTACACACTGTAAATAATACTCACTTTGATTTCAAATGAAACAACGGCCTCGGCTCCACAAATATTACCGGACTTTTTCTTGTTTCCCCTCAAAGTCTCGCCGAGATTTTTTCCAGCGGTTTTAAAGTGCACGGAGGAGACGGCTGTCTCCCCATTAACCGGTAAGTTAGTAATGCGGAGTGTAGCCAGCGCTGGCTTCAGCTAAGACCATCCGACTATGTCACATAAACACCACCATCACTAACAGCGCCACGAGATCTTCCCTGGAATAATGTTTTTCCAAATGCCATCGAAGACAGACGGCTGAATACCGGGATATTTTAACGTCAGGTAAGTGCAGTCTGATCGGTTTGTGCTGATGTCACCTGTTTACCTTTAGAATCTGTCTGATACATGATCAGCTTTAGATCTGTTACTTTAACAGGATCCATTGATTATACATGACAACACAGCGTTATCCAGCGATGAAATTATATCTAAACCGAGCTCTAGGACTAGGAAAAACCGCTAAATAGGAAGCTGTTAGTTTGTATCCTGTACCTGATCATTATCATTTAGTGTAAGGCCTGTCCATCTCTGCTGCATCGTCTTCACCCTGCTTTACACATCATGGACTTCACAGCTCAGATTATTGACTTAAAATAAGAGGCGAACAAGTGCCATTGAGATGTATGGGAATGCTAACAGATTTCTTTGTCCAGGTATTATTGACCTCCTTGATCCTTTTGGGCTGAAATCAAATCAAGTAGGCTTTGCTTTACTTGAAACCCTTTGAAGTGTTTGCCCAGATTACCAATATTTACTATTATGGCAGACAATGCGTGGATAGGATGAAGAGTTATGTTTTTCAAAACCGTGCTGGCCTTTTTAGGATGACCCAAATCACTGCCAGACAACCTGAGCTGCTGGATTTTTCTTACATTTCAGACAAGAGATGACGTGCAATATTAGTAAAAGGTCATGCAGTAAAGCCTTCTCTGTCTCATCTTGTATTCTCAATATTAGTCATTATGCAGTAGTGGCATTTGTTCACCGTTATTGTGCATACAGGAAGCTCTGAGTGAGATTTAATTTGCTGCATGAATTCCCCTGCTGCTGGGGAAAAACCAAACTGAAATAGTCACACGGTCTGTGTGTTTATACAAGTGTGTTCAGCTGGTTATTGTAGTTTCATGGTCATTGATGAAGTATGCCATTAAGCCTAGTCAGTGGTTGGCATGTGATGTTGCTTAGGAATAGTTCACCCATAAATTAAGTTCTTTCATCATTTACTAACCCCCATGTTGTGCCAAAACTGCATTACTTACTTTCTTCCATAGAACACAAAATAAGATATTTAAAAGATGCTGAAACATGTACATAATCCATACCTTTCATTGAATGCACAAAAACACAGAGACATCTTCAATAAACATTTTTATGTGTTTTACAAATATTTTTGTTACAGTTTGGAATGATTTGAGGGTAAACTAAGATTAACTGTTTTAAAATAGGATGTGTCGAATTGTTTGATGGGGGGAAAAGCAGCAGAGGTTTGGTGTAAAGTCTTTTGGTGTATAAGTGGTTGAGTGTCCTGTAGCAGTCTGTCACTTCACTCATGCATTGCTGTTTAGGAAAGCTTTGTGTTGCTCTGAATGTGTGTGTGTGTGTTTCATTTTACACAGTTCATTTAATTAATTTGCATAAATTACATTGAATATACTTATCAAAAGTCACAGTCTGTTTATTTGCTTTATTTTATAAAAAAAAGAAAGAAATGGTGACAGTATTTAACAGTACTATTCTGATAGTTGTTGAGAGCATTTTTGATTTATTAACCTCATGTCACGTTTAGGCATATATGCAGTAGTTGAGTATGGAATGATATTCCGGACATTATTCAAAAGGAATTGCAAATTGTATTTGCAATTGCGTTTTCAATTTGTGGACACATAAAATGTGACATAATCCAAACGCAAATGCAAACCGCCCATTACCATTTGCATTTTCGTTTAAGCGAACGCACGGTGTCTGCCAAATTTAAAATGGAAATGCAAAGTCCATTTGTAATTGTGTTTCCCATATCTTACGAGCAATGAGCCTGTCATATTTAAATAGCAATATTAATTACCACATTTGCCTTTTCACTCTCTCTGCACTGTGCATGTAAACTGCCAAAACTCAAATGGAATCGCAATTCCTTTTGCATTTGAATTTCCAATGTCTACACGGAAACCTGTCAATCAAGTGACAGGGGTGGGCCCATTTTATTGGGCGTGTTTGCATTGGGAAGTGACGTCACTCACAGTCGACGGTAATACATAATTATTAATTAATTAGTGTGGACTTTGTCATCTAAATACTTAATAACCAATAAGGTTAAGGATGTGTCTTAAAAATTACCTTATCTTTTCTATCCTGTGAAGCTTTACTTAAAAAAGATGTTTCCTGATATTGACACTTTATGTTCTTTTTGTGGTGCTGAACA
This sequence comes from Carassius carassius, assembly GCF_963082965.1. Classification (NCBI taxonomy): domain Eukaryota; kingdom Metazoa; phylum Chordata; class Actinopteri; order Cypriniformes; family Cyprinidae; genus Carassius; species Carassius carassius. The sequence goes on along the minus strand of NC_081757.1, from coordinate 18,406,549 downwards.
CAAATCCATTTCTCATCTCTTCTGGGAATGCATATATAAAAGTCTGTTCTGGAAGAATTTTTGTATCTTCGATCATACTAAAAAATGTACCATGTTTTACTATGGTAAATATGAGTTATCGATAGTGTTTATAATTAAACCACAGTAGCCACAAATGTACAGTTGTCTGAGACGTTATGAAATGTTCTTTAACATCATGAACCATAAAATGTAGTCAGTGGTCTGCTATGGTTTATTTTCATAATAGGTAAACACAGGTCACACGATGTGCACGATGTGCCGCCGAGAGTCCTGTCTTCAATCGAGAGATCTGAAGCTGATTTGGTGTAGATCGGTAGCTTTGTGGTTAGTGACTCTCGTCTCGCGACGCGGCGTGCTGTCTTTTAGCGCGTTCGAAACCCAGGCCAACACAGACGTTCTTTATTTTTTTGTTTATCCTACTTACTTCAGCCCAGAAAACGGGCGATCATACTAATAACTTGTAATCTTTACAAGAATATCTGAATCATGCAATGAGCAGGTCTGCGTTTATTAGGGTAAACACTTAATATCGCGTCAGTTTGTGCTTTCAGAATCGCCGGGTCTGCTGGGGTCGTTCCAGCACATCTGCAGCAGAGACCTGAACCAGGAAGTTGGTCACCAGATAACACGGTAACCAGTTAAACCGTAACACCGGGAAGATTAGGCAAATAGACTGGTGACGTAGGTCTGCGCGCCTTTCTCAATACAAAGTATGCTGATTTCGGACTTGCATCCTCGGTAGTAAAGACTTTGTGCATTCGACTCGGGAGTGTGATGTCTGCGAGGACGCAGGTCCGGTAATTCTGCAAACAGCAGCATACTTGATAACTTCAGTCAGCTCGCCTTGACTACTGCAATTTCCTCACTGTACATTTACAATAAAACTAAAAAGGATATGAAATACCACTGCCTCCTTTCATTTTTCATTTAAACATAATAATAGCAGCAGAAATGTACTTAGTTCAGGGAAATGTGTATATATATACAGTCATTTCAAATGAAACTAAATATTATATCAATTGCCTCTTTTATTACCGTCGACTGTGAGTGACGTCACTTCCCAAAGCAAAAACGCCCAATAAAATGGCCCCACCCCTGTCACTTGATTGACAGGTTTCCGTGTAGACGTTGGAAATTCAAATTTTTGAATTTTGGCAGTTTACATGCACAGTGCAGAGAGAGTGAAAAGGCAAATCTGCCTTTAAATATGCCAGGCTCATAGCTCGTAAGATATGGGAAACACAATTGTAAACTGACTTTGCATTTCCATTTTAAATTTGGCAGACACTGTGCGCTTAAACGAAAATGCAAACGGTAATGTGCGATTTGCATTTGCGTTTGGATTATGTCACATTTTATGCGTCCACAAATTGAAAACACAATTTCAAATACAATTTGCAATTCCTTTTGAATAAAGTCCGGAATATTATTCCATAGTTGAGTCTGTATGCATCCTTTTAATGCACAGTGTCCCCAGGCATGGTCCTGCAGTTGCTAATTATGGTAATAATATGGCAAATGCTAGTGGGTCATTGCTAGTTCTCTGGAGGGGAGCAGGAAGGATTGGTCAGAGCTGGTAATTTAAGGTGGCAGTTGGGTACCAAATTCCCTTTAAGGCTAGTCAGTTCACTCGGCAGCCAGAATTGTAAATAGCTCCTATTTATCGCCTTGAATTGAAAAAGATAAAATCTACATAACTGTTTGTCATCATTGCATACACTGTAAAAAAAAAAACGTAGATTCTACGGTAAAACGCTGGCAGCTGGGGTTGCCAGAATTCCACCGTAAAGTTACGGGTAAAACATTTTTTTCTTTTACGGTTGGCAGCCATTGTCATTGTTGTTTCTACGGTTAAATCTGGTGCTTGAGTCAATGATTTACTGTAAAATAAAAAGTATTAATTTTAGGAAAAAACATTTTTATAAACAACGGTTTTATACCTTAAAAAATACAGTTACATTGTTGTAGGTTTAACGGTTTTACTTTATATTTACAGTTTAATACCATAATTTAACTGATATAATATTAATATACGAACTTATTGAAGCACTGAAATCTGTTTTGTACCTTTGTATTACACTGGTAACCACCAAAAGCAGGTGGTGATGAGAGAGTCATGTGGTGAAACAAAGCCCATCACAAGCAGCTTTTAAATAATAAGATACATAGAAGGTGCACGGTGTCATTCACACAAGCACTAAACACCATCATGGTGAGACTCATTAAACTGAAATATGCAATAAACATTAATTTAACAACATTTTATGTAACATACAAACCTAATAAACATAACAGATGAGAAAAAATTAAGAAGAAACATAGTTATTTCAAAGAAAAAACATCAAATTCAAACAAAATTTGAAATGCAACGCAGAGAATTCTGGGAACGTAAGTTTACGGTTTTTCCCTGTAAAGTTTACAGGAAATTACCGTTAACCAGTAAACAGGTTTGTACTGTAGCATTTTCACAGTTTTTTACCGTTAAAATCACAGTCATTTTTTACAGTGTATCAATATCTTATTTGAATTGTATTGAATCTTTCAAGAACAAAAAAATCTAGCTAATGCACATGCATTTTCTAGTATTAACAAAGGGCCTATTAAATTTTCTCTTATTGTGTAAGGCCAAATTTAAATGCCCTTCCGAAACAGTTACTTTTGGTGACGTGAATAAGTATATAGCACAGGAATTTCTGATTTCATTAGTATGTATGTGGCCAATTGTAAGTGGTTTTAACAGGTGGCATAACTATTTGATTATTATAAAAAAAAAAAAATGTCTGAAGTGGCCAAGTGTAAATATGCCCAAACAGATGATTGGCTCTATAAAGCGGGACTTTCATTCCTACATTTATGATTTCGCTTTTATGAAACGATTATCAAAAGTATCCATGAAACGATACTATTAAAAAAAAAAATACTCTCAGTCAAATTGGCCAATGAATTGCACTCAAAATCTGAGCAGGGTTTGTAACTATAACTGTACAAAAGTGCACAAAAAGATTTTCCTCAAAAAGAAAAAAGAAGTTTGAAATATTCGGCTGGAATCACTTTACATAATAGATTGCTTCAAAGCAAGCAGCTTTACAGTATTAAACATGAAAAAACACTGTCAATATTGCCCTCAATTAAAATTACAATGTTAGATATAAAGCATTTCTTCTGTCTTTTCATGTTTTTACACACTTAACAGAAAAAATGGAGAAGATATCTATTTCAAAGAAGGCAGAGCCCCAAAGCACACCTTCCTACTACATAATTGCCACAGACCAGAGTATGTTGGAAGATGTATACCAGCTGGAGTAAACTTTTCCGGAAAGTTTTCTTTGGCAAGCTGTTTCGAATTCCCCAATGGAACTCAAAACAAACTTCGTTTTGGCCTGATTTTGTAAGAAATGACATCACACCAGTTAGTTCTCCAGTTTTGCTTGAAGTATATTTGATCCTTGACACCCTGTCTTTTAAAAAAAATTAGAATCCACAAAATCTTCCACACTGGCGAGCTTACATTTTTGCGTATGGGTTCGAGAGTCTTGCTTTTGTCTGTCATCTCCTTTGACATGAGTTTGTGCAGCAGTACGAGCTACACTGTACACTTTCTTTTTCTTATTTTTTATGTTATGATGAGTGTCACATAGAATATATGTGCAATGCATCTATATGTGCACCTATTATGTTGGACTGTCAACCAGATAGTTACTGGCACTGGATAATTACAATATGTAGAATTATAATTTTTATTTTTATATTAATATCACAGTTTGGCTCAATACTGGTATATTGTGACCCCCTACTATTTTCACCATATTGTTGCTCAGGTTTTCTTTGTTGCCGGCTGTGACAAAATCTTGAGCTAAAAGACACTAGACAAACAAAAACTAGACTAACTGTTCTTAAACTTTTATACTCTTTCTGTTTTTTTTTTTATTTTTTATTATTCCCTGTCTCTCTTTTTCCAGCTCTTTTTGTCAATTAAGTCCATCCATCCCATTGAAAACGTCATGAAGGCTTCCTCTTCCTAGTCCCACTGACCCCTGATGACCCACTAACCTTTGACGTGTGTTCCTGTCATCTTCAACACTCTCCTGCTATGCAGCCATGAGCTCTGCGCTATGGAGCCAGGAAAAGCCAGCAGGCAGTTTCCGAGACGACTGGCACTTCTACATTGTGGTGATGGAGTGCACTGTGGAAAGGCCAGGTCAGAAGACTCTGCGCATCCCACGTGGCAGCCTTGGCCAGGCCTGCCAGGAGCGCAACAGCCTGGGTCGCACAATACCCCCCAGCAAGGGTAAGCGCAGCTTACGCATCCTGGACCAGACCAATGTGGTGGTTAGCGTGGATGAACGGGACGTTATGGAGCTTGAGGAAAAGCTGGCGGAGCTGCTGTTCCCCATCACCAACTGCGAAGAGCGTTACAGCCTGCTGTGCAACAGAGCGCGTCTGGACAGGGCCCACGACATCAACTGCGGATCAAAAGTTCGAGTGCAGCTGAGGTCTGGTGACGAGCCTCTTCCAGGTGTGGTCCGCTTTAAAGGACCTTTGCTGCCTGACAGAGCGCTGAGTGGTATCTGGTTTGGTGTTGAATTACTGGTGAGGAAAACTGTTTGTCTTGTTGGACGTTGTTTGTCTGGTTTTGGGTTCACCTGGTCTTTTGAGTGTGTGATCATTACAGAACAAAGCTGCGTTTGTCTGTGGGGCTGAGCTGGGATATTTGGACAAACATAATTTAAGCCTATAGGCTGCTTGTGTGGGTAAAGGCTAGTCACAAACCCACCATCACACGTCAACAATGTCTTTTGTTTATATGGCACAATGTGTGATGCTATTTATGTGAGTTTTGATGTCTGTGTTGGTGTATGTAATGTCCTTTTCTCTTTTGTATTTCAGGAGGAAGGCCGGGGTCAAGGTTTCACAGAGGGCTCTTATCAGGGTCAGCAGCTGTTTCGTTGTGAAGATGAATGCGGTGTCTTTGTTGCTCTGGATAAACTTGAGCTCTGGGAAGATGAGGTGGAACGTGTGATGCTGGAGGATAATGACACGGAAGTGGAAGGCGAAGGAGCGCCACTGGAGATCAACTCTCGAGTGTTGGTGCAGACACGGGATGGCCCGGAACGGGGCACTGTTATTTACTGTGAATTACTGCCTGGCAATGAGAGTCTTGGATACTACGTTGGTGTTGATATGGTAAATGAATTAGACGGTGGTGGTGAATAGCAGTTTTTAGCTGCAAGTTACAGTTGCATGCTCTGTATGTTTAATATTACAATTTTCATGAAGCAATATCTTCGTTCAGGCAATTCAGATATTTTAGGAAGTGCTATTTAAGTTGATGATTACGTTTATTATTCATAAATTATCAAGGATGCACAATATACAAATTCTGGCGGATGAGGTAAGACCTTTGTTCAATTTAGCAAGGCAACTAGGGGTGTAACGGTACGCAAAAATCACGGTTCGGTACGTACCTCGGTTTTAAAGTTACGGTTCGGTTCATTTTCGGTACAGTAAGGGAAAGAAATGCAAACATTAAACTGCAGGTTGTTTATTACTATAAATTTTTTTAACAATTTGTTTACAAAATTGGTGGTTATATATGTTTACAAAATTAGTGGTTTTATATATATATATATATATAAAAGAATAAGAAATAAAATACTGCTGCAAAGTTCTCCACTAAATAAAATACTCTCAGCCTCAAACCAATATCACGTAATAAAATATAGTGAAAAATATAAATATAAATATAAATATAAAATATATATATACAGTACAGACCAAAAGTTTGGAAACATGACTATTTTTTTATGTTTTTGAAAGAAGTTTCTTCTGCTCATCAAGCCTGCATTTATTTGATCAAAAATACAGGAAAAAAATGTAATATTGTGATATATTATTACAACTTAAAATAATTGTTTTTAAATTTATTATACTTTAAATTATCATTTATTTCTGTGATGCAAAGCTGAATTTTTAGGATCATTATCACATGATCCTTTAGAAATCATTCTAATATGATGATTCATTATCAAAGTTGGAAACAGTTCTGCTGCTTAATATTTTTTCAGAACATGTGATACTTTTTTAGGATACTTTGATGAATAAAAAGTAAACAAAAAAAAAAGCTATGTTTTTAAAATATAAATATTTTGTAATAACAATATACACTACTGGTCAGTAATTAGGGGTCAGTAATTTTTTTTTCTTCTTTTTAAATAAAATCAATACTTTTATTCAGCAAGGATGTGTTAAATTGATAAAAAGTTATAGTAAAGAAAATATATTATTATAATATTATTAGAATGTTTTTTTATTTTGAATAAATGCAGTTCTTTTTAACCTTTTATTCATCAAATATATTAGACAGCAGGTCTAATAAAACACTCATAATAAATCAGAATATTAGAATGATTTCTAAATGATCATGTGATAGACTGGATGTTATATGTGACACTGAAGGCTGGAGTAATGATGCTGAAAATTCAGCTTTGCATCACAGGAATAAATTATTTTTTTAAAGTATATTCAAATAGAAAACTATTATTTTAAGTTGTAATAATATTTCACAATATTACTGTTTTTTTTCTGTATTTTTGATCAAATAAATGCAGGCTTGATGAGCAGAAGAAACTTCTTTCAAAAAAATAAACTTTTCCAAAGTGTAAAGTGCAGCAACAACAGTTTCAGATTTTAGACCTGCTCAGATTTCGTTATAGCGTTGGCCCGATCGGAATTAAGAGCAAAGGTCTGTTTAAATGCCGACGGGAGCTGCATTTGAATTACGGTCGTTTTTTTCCTAGTTGTAGTGATGTTCAAACTCGCAAGATGCCTTTTGAAAACTTTAGAATCAGCTGCAGGGTGGGATTTGCACTGAACGCGGAGACTTCCGCCACCTAATATGTTCGTGCGGAAACACGAATATGTACCTATGTTCCGCATACAAAATATTGAATTCGGTCATTCGGTGCACACGTGCACCATACCGAAAGCCCTGTACCGTAACGGTCCGGTACGAATACACGTACCGTTACACTCCTAAAGGCAACTACCACATTCAAGGCTCAGAAAGGTAGTTAGGACATTGTCCATGCCCTCCTAAAACACCTTGTTTAAACACACCCCCATATGTCAATGTTACTGTGTGGGAAGATTTGCATAAAACCACCCAAATGTTCATGCAAAGAAGGAAGGAGTAACTTTGATTCTTGCTGCGGTATTGTTGCTCCCGCTGCCACCTTGTCATGGAGGCACTGTGTGGTTCGTTGTGAAAGCGAAAATTCTTTGTTTGGTCTTCCAAAAGAGGATACGACTAGAAATCAGTGGTTAAGTTGTATTCACAACACTGTTCCAGAACAATTCAACACAAATATAGGACTGTTTCCTGAACCTACAATGCTGGGTGTTCTGACTCACAGCATGTAAGTATGTTTTCACATTTAAATAATTTCCCACTGATGATTCAAATGCGAGTTTTGAGCAGTGTAGAGAGTAGCGCTTGTTGTTTGTCGTTTCTCTGATCACAAATGTAGACATGGTTTTATGTTTACACGGAGCGATACGCAGCGTAATGCATTAAAACACAGTATAAGTCGTTATAATCAGTAATTATGCCCCTACTGGATGAAACAAATGGCTCGTTTGTAATGGGTTTTATTGGTTTTGTCTCATTGCACCGGGACACACCATCACAGTATGTTAAGGGGCGTAACATTTCCATCAGACACTTGAGGTATTCGGCCAATCACAATTCACTGCATACCTGTCCAGTCAGAGCAAACCTTGCTTTCAGAACAATTAGCTTTGTAAAAATCGATGTGTTTCAGAAAGGCGGGGTATAGAGGAGAAACAACAATGTTTTTTTAACCCTAAACCACATAAACACATTGCATTACACCAAATACACAAAATAATGTTCTTTTTAGCAACATTGTATGACCCCTTTAAGGATGTCCTTACTATGTTTCTGGGCCTTGAACATGGCAGTTCCATTGCTGTCTGTGGAGGGTCAGAAAGCTCTCGGATTTCTTAATTTGTGTTCCAAAGATGAATAAAGGTATTGCAGGTTTGGAATGACACGAGTATGAGTAATTCCTTAAAGAATTAAATTTTTTTTTAGGTGAACTAACCCTTTAATTCTCTGTTATTTTGTCTAAATAACATATTTTTGAGATTTGATAAAGATTACATTAAACAGTGTTATCAAATTATAAGCGTTTTTAAACATTAACTTGAAGTGATGGGACCAATATATTGTGCATCTCTTTAAAATACACTACCATTAGAATGTTTAGGGTCATTAAGATTTTTAAAGAAATACTACTGTACTTCTATTTAGAATGGGCATATTAAATGTATAATGACATTAATAGTCTTATGAATGATTTCTAAGATGGGGGGGGGGGGTAATTAGCATACTAGAATGATTTCTGAAGGATCATGTGACACTGAAGAGTGTAAAAGCTGCTGAAAATTCAGCTGTCATCACAGGAACAAATTACATTTTACATTACAATAGAAAATAGTTCAATCATAATATTTCCCAATATTACTTTTGCAGACTTATGCGAGCATAACTTTTATAGCATCAAAAGCATTAAAATATCTTTCCAACCCCAAACTTTTGAATGGTAGTGTATGTCAAAATAGTTTGGATGTTCACCTCCACTGAGACCGATGTCAGCGAAGGAGAGATGTAGAGACAGCTCAGTATTCTCTGTGTGACCACCATAATGGCAAACTGCCAAATGCTCACACAAGACACAACCAGCACACGCCATTCCACTGTTCTCGTCTTTTCAACCTTTGTTTCTCTCTCTTCTGTTAAGCTGTCACTGCTCTCTCAGCAGAGCTCAGCTGGACTCGCTGTCACTGACATCTAAATAGTGTAGATGTGGAAAAGTTTAGCTTTTGTAGAGTTTTACTTATTTTTCAGGATGGTACATTACATTATTTTGCTCTTGGTCTTTTGAGTAATAGATTGTATAGATTAGACTTAAAATATATTTGGGTCTGTTTAGTAAGTTAATGCATGTATTATTATAACTGTAATACACTAAGAAGGTTTGGTGAGTTTGGTTTGTTTTTGTTTCAGAAAATAGTACCTAGAAAAAAAGGCTATACATTAGAATTAAATCTAGATTAAAAGATAACAGTAGAGATCTGGTATGTAAAGGCTGTGGGTTTAGAGTCCAGAGACATCGGTCGCTCTGATGATAGTGTAGGTTGTGTAGTGTAGCCATTAGAGAATTACAGCTCCCAGTTAGTGAGACGGGTCCTGTCTGAGTCAACAAGGACACAGATGAAAGTTTCCATTAGGAAGCCAATAGAGACAGGCCAACCTTTGTTTGGCACATGTTTATTTTGAGATGGAAATGACAGTGTTGTAGATGCTAACGTTTATGAGATGATCTAGGTCAGGTGCAGTAATAGGGTGCTGTACCTCTCGCCCTCAGGACAATCCCATTGGAGACTGGGATGGGATCTTTGACGGCAAACAGCTGTGTAATTTTGCTAGCCTTGAACACACCCGTCTCGTCCCCATCTGTGATGTGATGCCAGGTAAGGGCTCTCACTTCATACTTCTGTATTCTTTCAGATGAGGATATTAGATCTTGTTCTAAAATTTGCTTACTGCTAGTTTGAGCTACTCCGATTCAAAGTACAACAAGTATCTTGGTCATTACAAAAGTAAAAACATTGCGTTTTATAAAATATAAATGAATTAAAATTTTGAATTTACAAAATTAAATACATTCATTGCATTTATAAAAATCTATTTGCAGTTTTTTTTTTTTTCATTGTAAATAGCTTTTCTATAGGGTGTTTATGGATAGTTGATATTTCTTTGTGCGTTTTAGATTTCAAATCAGGGTGTAAATATTTGTTGTTAGAAAGCAAAGGGCTGTAATGTTTGTGTGTGTGTGTGTCATGTTAACACGCAGGAAACAGAAGCTCTTTTGTCTAATGGCCTTGTTTTTTTGTGAGTGGTGTGTGTGGAGCTTTGTTCCCTATTTATTGATTTGTTTGTTTGTGTGCATGTGTATGCGTGTGGGCAAAACATGTTGTCTTGGTTAATATCTTAAAGCTAGCACTCTTCCTTAGTTTATCTTTGAAACTAAAGGGATCTGTAAGTGCAGTCATCAGAGTGAAACATGCTGCTTTGTCTGTGATGCTGTATGTGATATTACCAAAATTGTATGTCAAAAGTATTAGTTTTTTTTTTTTTTTAGAACTGTAAACGAATATATCAGGTTATATTTGTTAAATATTTTACCCAAAAATGTTTTACCTATTTCATAATTATAAAATAGTCCCTACTTAAAAAAAAAAAAAGAAAAACACACAAAAAAACAATTTTGTTCTTTTTATTTGGAACTTACACCAAAGGATCAGATTAATATATTTTTAATGTTATTGGAAAAATCCACACAATAAAATAACCTTGAAAATCTAATTTTAAGTAAAAAAATAAAAATAATAAATAAATAAAAATTGGAATGATCTTGTGGATTCTGAACAACGTGAGAAAAATTTGATTTTTTTTTTGTGAGCTATTTGCTTGTATTGAAAGTTGTCTGTCTTTATTTGTTTTCAGAATACTCCATGCAGGATCAGAGGCTGCCCATCAGAAGCTGCAGGGCTGGCAGTGACAAACCTGGCAGCCAGAGCAAACCAAAGAGCAAAGGTATTATTCCTGTTATATATTTATACAGTTAATAGTGGTTGGCAATATGAGCAAACTTTTATAGATGAGTAATTTAATTTCATCATATAGTTTTTTTTTTTTCTGGCTTCTGGAAGTCATTTTACAACACCAACATTTAGATACCAGTGGAGCTTTACTATTTCAATACCAGTGCAAATACTACTCTAACCAATGTGAGAAAGATCTCAAGTAATTATATATATATATATAAAAAAAAAAAAAAAAAAAAAATTAAAATAAAAATCAGCCAAGAAAAATGAGTGATTTTTCTCCTTTTGTTTGATTACAGCATAGACAGAATCAGGTACTCTATATTAGGCTGATGATGCTTTCAAAGCTAATACAATTTATTTTATTTCAGACAGTTTGTGATTTTGAAAACTGCTATTTCAAAAGATTAGTTTTTTCTTTAAAACACAAAAGAAAGAAAGTAAGAAGAGAAAAAATAATAATTTTGAAGTGCTGATGTACATGCTTTAAGGAAGAAGCACTCTCTCTCACACTCTGCCTCTTGTTCTAATTGGCTCTAATGTCATTTGCTGCTCTTCTGCTTAAATTTGTAAATTTGCCCTAAATTCCGGTCTGCTGCATCATGTGAAATCTTCACCAGACATGTGATTTCGGCTAGAATGCACACACAAATGAGTTGTTGAGAATGTAATCCCACATATATTCCCTCTTCTTCTACCTTCCTATACACATACACACACACTGTTTACTGTCTTCCTGTCTTCCTGTTTTCCTATCTTCCTATCGTGACTGTTATTCAGGGTTAGGCCTGCAGCCTGGCAGCAGGAGCAAGTCTGAGTTTTATTATACTCTAAATGGCAGCTCGGTTGATCACCCTGCTCAGTCCAAAGCCAAAGGCACATGGTACATAGATGAAGGTAATCAATAATCAATACAGATGGACAGACTGGGAAACTCTAATAATAAACATCTTAACAGCAAGGTGCCTTTCTGCTAATATTCAGCCTAAAATTAGACCGCATTTAACTTTAGTTACCTTTACTAGTCTTGGAAAGAAAAAGTCACATGTTAATCAATGCCTTTGAATGCATCAGTGGGGATTTGAAAAGGCAACTTGGTGCTGAGATCTTTTATCGGGAGTCTGGTTCACTGTGACATCATAGCATGACATCATTGATCAGAAAATCTCAGGTGTCATTCTGAATGTTCTGTGCTACAGTCATTTGTGTTTGCATTTCAGGTTCAGTTTTCAACTAAATGTAGTTATAAGGCACTAAGAAATAAATTAGAATAAATAGAGAAATTTATTTACTCAGGTTAGTTATTTTCTATTTTTTCTTAATCTTTGTTTTTATTATTTTTTAATTTTTTTTAGAAAACTTAATTAATTTGCATCACATATAAAGCTTAGTATTTATGGCCAGTTTTATGCCATTTCACAAATCATGCATAAATATACATAGATATTTAATATAAATCCACTCACCCATTGTGTAATTGTGTGTGTTTGAATGTTTGTATTTGGCACTGAACTTATTGGGAGATTGTATTCCTTAAATATTGCTTTCATCTGTGTAATTATTTCATATTTCATGTCACTCTTTACTAACGTGCACTATTGGGGAATGTTCAAGGGGCGGTCTGTGATTGGTTAAGGGGTTTATAATTGTGTTTGTGGCATGTGCTGCTTTCATTCTCTTTCACCAGACTGTCATTCTTCCAGTGGTGATTTTTTTTTTTTTTTTTTGTAGTCCAGTGTTTCTCCAGTATCTTCATATTTCATGTGTTGGTGTGTGCTTCAGTGAGGAGAAAATAGCCAGCACTAATCAGCTTTGAAAGGACGTCATATTTTGGCATAGTTAAAGTATACACTACCGTTCAAAAGTTTGAGTCAGCAAGTGTTTTTTTTTTTACTTTGAACTTTCTATTCATCAAATAATGCAAATAATATAAAATTGATATTTTACCCACTGTCAGCGTGTATTAAGAAATGTTATTTGAGCATCACATCAGCATTATTCTTACTTCTGAAGGATCATGTGAAATTAGAAAACTGTTATCTTAAATTAATATTGCAGTTTTACTGTATTAACTAGCATAAGAAGCTCACCAAAAAAAATGTAAAAAGAACCCCAAACTTTTGAACTGCAGTATAGCAGTATATGAATGTAAATATTCTTAATGACAAATGACAGATGATCAGTTTATATTCCTGGTCCTCCACACTGATGCAACATCTGGTTATCCTGACCTCTTGGTACAGCCTCTTATTTCTTTGGCTTTGTTTCTTGATAGTCGGTGAGGACCCGGCCAAATCCTTGACAGACACGCCCCCAGACCTCAACCCAAGCTCTTCCCCTTCTCAAGCTCCGCCCACAACCTCCTTGCTGTCCAATGATAACAAGTTCCACTCCCTGCCCTTCAGCTTGAGGCACAAAGATGGCTCCAGTGGGAGCATGAGCCACGGCCCTCTCTCCCTGTCCGCGGGCTCAGTGATGGGGGAGCAGCAAGAGGTCCTGCCACCTGTTACCACTCCTGTCCAGAGGCCTCCCTCACCACCACAAGGCCAGCCAGGGTTAGAGGTCGGGTCATTGGTGGAGGTCAAAGAGAACCCACCGCTTTGCGGGGTCATCCGCTGGGTTGGTTTACCTCCAGGACTACAAGAGCCACTAGCTGGACTGGAGCTGGTCAGTAGATTTATGTGTGTTTGTCATCAACTATGTTATAAGTTATAAGCACCAAATTGACATATACGTACTGTATTTTCCAGACTATAAGTCGCACTTTTTTTCATAGTTTGGCTGGTCCTTGCGACTTATAGTCAGGTGCGACTTATTTATCAAAATTAATTTGACATGAACCGAGAGAAATGAACCAAGAGAAAACATTACCGTCTCCAGCCGCGAGAGGGCGCTCTATGCTGCTCAGTGCTCCTGTAGTCTACATTGAAAACATAGAGCGCCCTCTCGCGGCTGTAGACGGTAATGTTTTCTCTTGGTGCTTGGTTCTAAATAAATGTGACTTATAGTCCAGTGCGACTTATATATGTTTTTTTCCTCATCATGACATATTTTTGGACTGATGCGACTTATACTCAGGTGCGACTTATAGTCCGAAAAATACGGTATGATTTCTGATGATGATTAAGCTTTACCCTCACAGTGATATAATGTATAAACATTGAAAAACATTTTCTCTCTCTCTCTCTCTCTCTCTCTCTCTCTCCATATATATTTATATAACATAACTGTTTTACTATGTTTTTGATCAAATAAATGGATCTTTGAGCATAAGAGACATCTTTCAAATTGAAAAAAAATTATTTTGGCTGTGTTTAGGAGGAGGAGTGTGTGGGCTGCACTGATGGAACGTTTAAAGGGATTCGTTATTTTACGTGTCCACCAAAGAAAGCTCTGTTTGTCAAACTGAAGTGCTGCAGGCCTGACTCACGATTCCCATCCTTACATCATTCACCCAACCCCATAGAACGATGCAACTCCATAGGTAAGAAATACACTTTTAATTGTCAGTCCATGTCCCTATGATTATGATATCTTACAGTGAACCAGATTCAGGGATATGTAATATTCATTTTCAGTGCTATACAAGCTTTATAAATAGCATTTGCTACATAATTTTGATTTATCTAAAATTAATTTAAAAATCTAAATGGACAAAAACTGCAGGTTCATTAACACACTAAAGCCCTTGGAATACTTCATTTTTTTGTGCTCTGTCTAATGCATAATTGAAAGCACAAAGCCTGTAAAACTATACTCCGTTGACCCTGAATGTTGATAGATGCGTTCTGCTTGTGCAAAGTGCTTTGAGCGCCGATATCACTAGTACATACTGATGATGTGATTTAAGCTCCACGCAAAAAATACAAAAATGTAAAAATCGGACTCCACATAGACATTGTATGCTGACAACAGCAGATTATTCTGACAAAATTGACATCACATAGACTGTACATGAGCTGGAGTGAAAATGATGCATGAGCAATGCCATAATGACAGAGCAGTTTGACTTAAATTTTGCAGAGATGAGAATAGGAAGTGATTCTGTCATACTAGCATTATGTTAACTTGTACAGTAAACAAATCTTGTGGCTATATGTTGAAAATTGCATGTGTTTTCATCATTTATATTTTTAAAAACTGAAAGTCAAAGTTTGTTTTGTGTAGTATTAACATTTGTACTGTAGATCCTGCAGTAGATCTTAACTTGCTGATGTCAGAACACAATTTATAAAACCTCTGAGCACTGAATGTCACATTGTAATTAATCTATATATGACTAATCAGTGTTTTTTTTTTTTTTTGCAGCTTTTGGGGGTTACCTAAGTGAAGTAGTTAATGAGAACACTCCTCCTCGGACAGAAAATGACGGTTTAGAGGTGATGGTGGGGAAAAAGAAAGGAATACAAGGGCATTACAACTCCTGCTATCTGGACTCGACTTTGTTCTGGTAAACACAAGCACACACACAAAGTGTTTAATTTCTCTGTATCTCGATGATACCTACACTGAGAGTTTAAAGTAGGAATGACTTTACACATTACATTTGTTTGACACTACTGCAGTGAATTTGCATAAGATAATTTATGTTAAATTTGTAAAGATGTATTCATCTGTCTCTTTCTGCATGTCAGTCTTTTCTCTTTTAGTTCTGTTTTGGATACGGTGCTCCTGAGGCCAAGATCTAAAACTGATGTAGAATATTACAAAGAGACACAAGACTTACTTCGCACAGAAATAGTCAACCCACTTCGAATGTGAGTTGCATACAGTTTATTACTACATATTATTTGGCTCATAGAACTTGTAAACATTCTACATTTAAGTATTCATCCAAATATTCCCCTTTACTCATTCTCTGTGACAGACCTGGTTGTGGTCTTTTATTAATCTGTGTGTGTGTGAATTTGTTAGACATGGCTATGTGTGCGCCACTAAAATCATGAAACTCAGGAGGATATTGGAGAAAGTGGAGGCAGCATCAGGATTCACTTCAGAAGAGAAAGGTCAGAAAAGTCTCAAAGAAATGTATTGATGAAGAAATACTGCCCTCTAGAGATGCAAACAGAAACTCTTAGGCACTTGTTTTATTCAGCTTTTGAGATCTTTTCATGGTGAGTGTTTGTAATATTGAGGAACAACACAAATGGTTGGAGCATTCATTATTATATGTATGCTTGTTTGATTTTTACAGGAAATGTTTATACTGTACTGTATTGCTGGGAAACACTACTTTCCTTTCAAAATGTTAAAAAGTAATGTTTTCAGCTACACAGTATGACAGAAAAATAATTATGTCAGACCTGTTATAATGTTATTATGTGATCTCTAGTTCTTAAATTTGTGAGAAAACGCTAATAGAACACGCTCTCTCCTCAAAAACTGTTATTATAATACCAAATAGTTTGGGAGTGATTTTTAATTTTTTTTTTTATTACTTCATAGAAGCTTATAAGGATCTTTTATCTTGAATACATCCAGGTTGCAAATTGTGCAACCATACTGAAACACAGGTGGCACTTAATATTTTAACACCTTAATATTTTCTAAAGTTATCACACACAGTCCTGATATGACACAGAGAACATTCCTTTCTTAATAAAAGAAGAATACAAAGTTACAGTTTTAGACTTTTATACGTTTATAATAAGGCTCCTAATTTATTGCACTCAAAATTGAATGCAAAAAATAAATAAATAAACCTGATCTAGAGTGCCAAAAATGTATTAAATGCATAATATTTACTTTACTGTAAGTTTATATTACGGTAGACAAAGTTATCATGGTAATACTTTATTTTAAGGTGTCCTTGTTGCACGTTACATGCACTTACTATTATAATAACAATAAATTGTGTATAATTACATGCAAGCAACCCTAAGCCAAACCCTAATCCTATCCCTAACTATATAGTCAGTACGTGTAATTTATTAATGTTACTCAAAACTTAAATGTATAATTACACTGGGACAAGGAAACCTCAAGATAAATTGTAACTGTTATCATATTATGGCCCCACTTTATTTATTATTTTGTACTTATTATTAGTTGCTTTAACTTCTGTGTACTTACATTTAAATTAGTAAATTGATAAGCTGCACTTATTATGTGCATAGATGTTTTTACCTTGTACTTATAATAATAAATAGTCTCAGCCTCAGACGTTATGCCCACGGACTGAACGTCTGACGCATATGGGACACAAAAATGGAAACACTTCAGGAATGTCGAAATCGTCATCGGATTGGTTCAATTCTACAGGATTTCCGCGAGACGTATGTGTCCGTTCTTTAACGTTCTGCCTTGGAAAAAAGATACCGTGGCACCAAACCCCCTCATGAAAGAAGAGAGGCGACATCTCCATGCCTCTAAACGTGATGATGAACGAAACGAACTGTGATTGGTTGTTTGACATGTCGGTCAAACTGCCTCATGGGCGGGCGTTAGCCAATGAAAGCTGCCATGAATTCCAGACCTTTGGCCGCGAGACTAAATAATAAAAAACTGGATGTATTACGCTGTTAATTACTCAGTAATTACACTATTAAACCCACTTTAACCCATGCCAGTAAATATGTCCCTAACCTTACATGTATCAAAAATACATGGTGCATTTTTTGCCATAAGTACATACATGTTAAAGGCACCTAATATAAAGTGGAACCTCGTGAATAGGTACTATATGCTCAACACCAAAACACATTTTATTATAAAAAAAATAAAAAAAAACACACTATCAAGATTATCTGCATTTCAACTAAGTGAGTGACGTGAGTGACGTGACATTCAGCCAAGTATGGTGACCCATACTCAGAATTTGTGCTCTGCGTTTAACCCATCCGAGGTGCACACACACAGAGCAGTGAACACACACACACACACTGTGAACACACACCCAGAGCAGTGGGCAGCCATTTATGCTGCGGCGCCCGGGGAGCAGTTGGGGGTTCAGTGCCTTGCTCAAGGGCACCTAAGTCGTGGTATTGAAGGTGGAGAGAGAACTGTACATGCACTCCCCCCACCCACAATTCCTGCCGGCCCGGGACTCAAACTCACAACCTTTCGATTGGGAATCCGACTCTCTAACCATTAGGCCACGACTTCCCTCTAAATGAACTGCAAGATGAATTGTAATAAATTGATTTACAGCTAAATGTTTTACAGTATATCAAAGCTTCTGTGTTTAGTTACATAGTAAGGTGTTCTCTTTCTGTTTAGATCCTGAGGAGTTCCTCAACATCCTTTTTCATCACATCCTGAGAGTCGATCCTCTTCTCAAACTTCGGTGCGTCTCTGACACCCTTTAAATCCCTGCACTCTTGGGAACTCCACAAAACTGTTTTTGTCTTTGTTAAAAACATGGTTGTATTATTTGCAGGTCAGCAGGACAGAAGGTTCAGGACTGTTACTTCTATCAAATCTTTATGGATAAGAACGATAAAGTGTTGGTGCCAACCAGCCAGCAACTTCTGGAGTGGTCCTTCATCAACAGTGATCTCAAATTTGCAGAGGTATGTACACAGGGTATGCTCTGGATCTTAACAACATAATTAGAGGAGAGGCAACTTACACTTCCATGTTTTATTGTTCTTTACAACATATTCTTTTATTTTCCTGTGAAAAAACATGTATTTATTTGGGGCCAGTAAGATTGGATTCTTTTTGAAAGATGTCTCTTATGCTCACCAAGGTTGCATTTTTTTAAAATTAAGAATACAGTAAAAACAGTAATACTATGGAATTGCAATTTAGATTCTTTGATTAGGAAGTTTAAAATAACTTCATTTATTTAAAAAAAGAATTTATTTTGGAACATCTTAAATGTCTTTACTGTCAATTCTGATTCATTTAACGTATAAAAAACAATTAAAAGAGAATTAAGATGCATTTAGATGTTTGTTAGTGTTGTGTAAGGACAAATGAAGGGCACTGTCATGTTCTTGTCTGTTTGTTTCTGTCCAGGCCCCTTCTTGCCTTATAATTCAGATGCCTCGCTTTGGGAAGGACTTTAAGATGTTTAATAAGATCTTCCCTTCTCTGGAGCTTGACATCACAGATCTGTTAGATGACAGTGAGTCAGTTCAATAACTGATTTGATTTGTGCTGTTATTCGAATACCATTCCACATACCAAAATGATATATCTGGGTTTAAGATAAAGAACTAATATTATTGGAATATGCATCATTCTGGCTGTACTCTGTTTTCTGTGTTTAAAGGAAAATGATACAACTAATGTTTTTGTCAGCTCCTAGAGAATGTCGAATTTGTGGTGGCTTAGCTCTTTATGAATGCAGAGAGTGCTACGAAGACTGTGACATCACACCAGGAAAGATCAAGCAGTTCTGCGAAAAGTGCAATACACAGGTAGGACACAAGACCCAAACATGTTTTTCTTCCAGCTCTAAGAAAATTCACTTATCTTTATCTGCAGAACCTTTCATATCCACTAGATGGATACATTTCCAAACAAATAATGCTCAAACACGCTTGTCTATAGCTATTGTCTACATTCCTTTCTGTGCATAAATATACTTTAATGTGCATATGTATGTGTACGTGTTTATTTTCTATATATCTGTCCTTGCATATGTGTTAATTTCCTGGACCTTTAGGTACATCTGCACCCACGGCGTAAGTCTCATCGATATGTTAAGTTATCTATACCGAAAGAGCTGCAGGAGTCTGTTTGGAGACAGGGATCTTACCCTCACCAGCAGATGGAGCTGTTTGCCGTGCTCTGCATTGAGACCAGCCACTATGTTGCCTTTGTCAAATATGGATCTGCAGACTCGGCCTGGCTATTCTTTGATAGTATGGCTGACCGCGACGGTACAGAGCACTTTCTATTTGATATAATTTCAATATAATCTATCCTATATCATTTTAATAAAATCTCACCTCTTGAGTTTTATTGAATAAATTGCCTCACTATCCTTTTACTAAATTGTCATCTTTTTTTCTCTGTTTTTGGTGGCAGGCGGTCAGAACGGGTTTAATATCCCACAGGTGTCCCCGTGCCCTGAAGTAGGGGCCTACCTGAAGATGACCCCAGAGGAGCTCCACGCACTGGACCCCAAGAACATCCAGGGCTATGCACGCAGACTTCTCTGTGACGCCTATATGTGCATGTACCAGAGTCCCACCATGAGCCTCTATAAATAGAGAGGGAGAAATAATGAAGGATGGAAAGGTAGGAAAGGGAATGGCTGAGAAGGAGAGAGATGAGGGAATGAGGGAACAGAGGAAAGAGGCTGTGGTGAAGAGAGAATGAGGAGGAAAAAAGTGCCCAGGAAAATGCACTCCCACGTCCGGCTGCCTCATCCTCTGTTCTGCATCTCTCTGTACATACTGCAGGGTAAATACAGTCATGAGAGCGAAGGCGAGATCAAGAGAACGAAAGAAAAAGCCTATTTGCACTGTGTGAGAGCATATGTGTTTGTGTGTGTTTGTTCAAGTGTCGTTGTCGTTTTCTCTGATTTGTGTCGTCTTGGGCTCAGCTCAAACTCTTGAGTGTTCGGAGCGGTGTTTGGCACAGGGAGAATTCGCAATCTTTCCAGCCCTCGGGTGTTTCGCAGACGCTCACTCACCTGATGGCTTCACATTCACCACCTACCGCCAGAACTGACCCCTCCAAACAACAACACATTCTACCCCTGTAAATGAAAACTTGGATGATAAACCAAAACTGGATGTTTCCCTTCTGTGAATTCTTCCATTCGTCATCAACCCTTCTTAATGCACTGCAGCGTCCAGCATTAATTATAGTTGAGATGCACTGTGTGTAGTCCCTGTTTTTGCCTTTATATTTTGCTGTGAAGTCTTTGTCAGGTGTGTTCACATAGAGCAGAGCCCTTGACTGCCGTGCACTGGTCCTAGATCAAGACAGAAGAATGAGATGATTAAGCACACTTTTTTGGACATGACGAATAATATAATTGAGCTTTTTCTTGTTAAAAAAAAGGTTTTATTATAATTTGGTGTTTATAAATGTGGAAATTATTATATTATTTTAAATACTGCAAAAAAATACTAGCAGCTTCCCAGGCCATGCTCTCAAAATCATAAATTAGTGGTAAATTGTTTATTACAGATACGAGTCAATTTTGCAAATATTATGACTATATGAAATTCCGAAAGTTACTGTTTTGCAGTCAAGGACATGTTCCTGTTATAAAGAACTAATTCCACTTCCTGTTTGTAAATGACGTGCTCTGCTTAGAGGCTGAATGGGCAGAAGCTGTTTGACGCTAAAATGCTGTGCTGTTGGCTAATTTGCAGTAACACTGTTCATCGAGATACTGGATTGATGATGTACTGTGCACATTTTTGATATGGGTTATCGGATTGTTTACAGTGCCTGGTTTAAACTGAAGGGTTATGGAAAGAAACATGCATTGGGATTGTTTTTAATCTCTGCTGATGTAACCGTACACTATGGGAGAGATTCTCCGTGAGCAGCTGTAATGGGAGAAAGGATGACGACTAGTGTACTTGTGTAAAAGCCAGGTGGACTTTATTATCTCTGTGCTGTTCTCTTAAATGTTAACTAAATTAAAACGCCATTTTGAAAAAGCTTTTGTGGTAATGAATGCACTGCTTTTGATTTGATCATTTGGGATTGTTTGTTAAAATGTGTGTTGTTTTTTTTTTTTAAATAGAAGTGAAGACAAGCAAGAGGAAGGAGTGCAGTTTCTGTGTGTGTGTGAAGTGAATATTTACCTTGAAAAGTTGACAGATGTGCCACCAAGGTGTGAGAATCTCTGTCTTCGCATGTCACTGAGATGTGTGCAGCATTTGTGCTTTGATGCCAGCAGTGTTTTCATCTGCCACGGGAGTGTGTGTGTTTGTAGACGGTCTTCGGCAGGCAGACGGGCGAGGTGAGTTTGGATGTCCGTTGCCTTTGAGTGTTTGTGTGGGGATTTGTCAACTGCCAGCGGTGCTGCTTTCACCTGTCACCTGTGTGGATCTCATTAACATGGTGTCACGACCAGGGCATGATGTGGTCTCAGACGCAAACACAAGCTGGACAGATGGGGCTGATCTGTAGCGAAGGCTCAGCAGATGGAGACACAGACGCACACACACACACACACACACACACACACACACACACACACAGACACACACACACAGACCACATCAAGTCTCCACCCCTGATGACCTCATACGGTCGCAGCCATTACATGTTTAGATGTACCAGTAGATGTAGCGATATAAATCGCACTATATTTGAATGTTTCATTGTTAAGTTCTTTGCACACTGAACAAAATTCTCATCCAAAATTTTCACACGTTAAAAAAATCATTGCGACCTCATGTTGTTACACACTGCCTCTGAAACTTTCGTCCATCATAATAATACATTTTTTCTGCGTTTTCACATCTGTAGCAAGCATTTTGAAAGGAAAAGCTTAGACAAAAATAAATACTACTCGCATACTACTATTTAAGATGTTTAGTGTGTAAGGTCCTTAACAGTGTGATTACACAAATAAGTTCTGAGTGATATTGTGGCTTTAGGTTTAGGATTTGGTTTATTGTTAGTTGTTAGTAATAATAAATAATTTACTCTCACTACTATAATAAATACAAGTAATGTTTAAGAAGGACACTAAAGTGCTATCAAATTTCCCAAATCTTTGATTGTCCACTGCACATTTGGATACTCGTAATACTGTAGGTCTGTTAGTGCTTCATAAATCATTGGTGACACTTTACGACAGGGTCTCATTTGCAAACGTTAATTAATACGTTATCTAACATGAACAATGAACAACATATGCATGCAACTTGTATTAAACTTTGTTAGTGTTAGTTGATAAAAGTTAAAAAATATATTAGTAAATTTTAAGATTAATAAATGTTGTATAAGTATTGTCCATTGTTAGTCCATGCACTGTACGCAAACTTTTTTCGAAGTTCTAAATAATACAATAAAGAGAATACCGGTTCAATGTTTCTACTTCAAAAATTAATTTGTGTTGTTTTGCAATTATTTGTGAAATCCACTAGCTATTTCTTAGTGAAAATTCTTTCTACTTAACATCTACTGGTTACCTAATGTTAACAAATAAAACCTTTTTGTAAAGTGTTACCAAATCGTGTTTCTCCCAAATAAAAATATATATAGTCCACTTTGTTAAAAGCAACACTGCCTCTTAGCCTTGTCATCTTGTTCACTTCAAGCCTGTGAACTGCACAATTGTCGTGCTAGTATTTGTCATCACAACAGCTGGCACA
The DNA here is from genome assembly GCF_963082965.1 of Carassius carassius. Lineage (NCBI taxonomy): Eukaryota > Metazoa > Chordata > Actinopteri > Cypriniformes > Cyprinidae > Carassius > Carassius carassius. Next base: position 18,383,594 of record NC_081757.1, on the reverse strand, counting down.
CAATGCTCTCGTGTAGCTTTATACGGTGCCATATGCCTGTTGTGCCACGTGCTAATTTAGCCTGCGTTGGCGCTACCTGACCAGATGGAGAACGGTATTGTCATTCTCACCATTAGAGTATAGCCTTGGGGCGAATGTCAGATAAAGCATATGGATTCCTTTTCTGTCGACTTTGATTCTGATAAGCGTAAGATCTGCTGTTGTCAGAGGTTTACCTCTGAGTCTCCTGATGAGAGTTCAGGAATGTAAGGATTAGTTTTGTGTGTGCTCTATGTGGATGGATAGTCCATGCACTGTACACTCACTAAAAAAGATTTTTGCTTCTCGTTCAATTTACTTAATAAGCTAATGGAACACAGTTCTTGAACATTTTATCAGCTCAGTTTCACTTTGTGTAATCCACCTAAAATCATAAAATAGAAGTTTACAGTACTTAATCCGTTTATGTTTGGATGGCCGAGGATTTATGGTTCCCAGCGTGCTTTGCATGAGACTGGATGGGCAAACAAAATGTTGAAATGAAGTTCTATTTTATGTGTTTTCGAGCATGATGAAAAAGGGTGAAACCGGTGGCTGCCAAAATGCTGAAAAGTGGCACTTGTGCCTGGGTTGAGAATGCTAGCTCGTAACTGTGGTATACATAGCTTTGCTCAATGAGAAATTGGACTCTATAAACAAGCGCTTCCACCTTTCCACTGCCACTTTTGGTGCAGTTCAGTGTATGGGAAATGTGAGAAAATTAAGCACAAAATGAGATCTTGTGTTCCACAACAGGACAAAGCAAGAATTTAAAACCTCTGGAATTCATTATTAAAAAGTTATGTTCACTATAATTTCATATCTTAAAACATAGTTAATGAGTTTAAAAGTTTAAAATATTTTTGAGTGTATAGCAATAGTGATTTGAAACTTCTGAGCTTCTGGCTTCATGACACAAGGATGAAGTAAGATAAAGTAGAGTCTTACATTGAAAAAGAATGAAAAGAGACTCAAGAACACTGTATGTAATTACGCATCTCTCACAGGTTGACAAAAGTCATTGTGTTGGGTCAGGCCTTCAGTTTTGCCTTGGTCTTGTTTTCCATAGTGAGTGCACATGTCTATAATCTGTGCACTCAGAATGGAAATATACCAACACTGGCTGTGATTTGACACTTGTTTTCTGATTCACCCTGTCGAATTCTTTACCTATACTGCTAGTTAGTTGAAATTCACTCCTTGAGCTGTTTCTTCTCACGTTCCCAAGGGAAAACATCCACAGTGAGAGAGAGAGAGAGTAAATGTTTAACCCTACTCAGACAACAGGAAAACAGTGATTTCCCACAGTAAAGATGAAAGGGATTCTCAAGACAGAGCAATTTAAAGCCAATCAGTACTAACCCAATATAAACCCAGAGAATCACTTTAACTTTATTCTAACAGCAGCTTTTATTGGGCGTCTTCAAAGCTCAAAAACTGGAGCAGGTAATGCAGGAATGATGAATGATGATAACATTAACAATTCTTATTCACCCTTCTTTAAACGATCTCTTTGATTAAGTTTCATCTTGAGCTCTTAATGATCATCTTGATGCCTGTGATCAAACTTGATCTGTATGTCATTTTAGTTGTAAAACACAGTCTTCACTAATCAAAGGGGAATTTATAAAGGTTTACGAACACCAAAAAGTGTGAGAGATAGGAGAAAAATACACATTGTGTGCTTTTCGTTTAATGCATTTGGTTGTGTATCAGTGTAGTCAATAATGAGCTGTGTTGCAGACACTGCTGTTGGCTCTGAAGAGCAGGTGCTGCAGAGCTATGCAGTATGCCTGTGTAAAATATTTAACCTCATAACAGGCAGCACACGCATACACACACAGTGGCATGTGTAAGGTGCTAAAAGCAGTTAGCATCCTTGTGTGACTTGTGGCAGGACTGGTGTGTCTGACTGCACACCTGCACACCCTTCATTCTCTCTAACACTGCATTATTTACAGGTGCTTACTAGGACACAAGGAAGTCGTATGTGATGTATTCCAGTTCCAGCTGCAAGCCGTTTTATGTTGATATATTTCATACAGCCAAAGGTTTGGGATCACCAAGTTTTTTTTTTTTTTTTTTAAAGAAATCAATACCTTTATTCAGGAAGGATGCATTAAATTGACAAAATGAACATTTTCTATTTATCAAAGGACCCTGAAAAATGTGTTGTGGTTTCCACAAATATATTAAGCAGCATTCATAAAAAAAAAAAAAATGTAAAAAAAATTATGATAAAGAAATTTTCTTGAGCATATTAGAATGATTTTTGAAAATTAATGTGGCACTAAATACTTAGTGATATATATATATATATATATATATATATATATATATATATATATATATATATACAGTGCTGTAAAAAAGGTTATTGCCCCCTTCCCAGATTTTTTTTTTTTTTAATTTTATGCATATTTGTCACACAATATATAACATTACACAAAGATAAACTAATTGAATACAAAATGCAGTTTTGAAATAATTATTTCATTTATTAAGGGAAAAAAGCTGTGCAAGCCTGCCTGGCCCTATGTGAAAAAGGAAATCTAATAACTGGTTGTGCCACCCTTTTCAGCAACAACTGCAATCAAGCGTTTACGATAACTGGCAAAGAGTCTTTCACATTGCTGTATAGGAATTTTGCCCCACTCTTCTTTGCAGAATTGTTTTAACTCAGCCACATTGGAGGGTTTTTTTTTAGCATAAATGGACTGTTTAAGGTCATGCCACAGCATCTCAATTGGATTTAAGTCCAGATTTTGACTTGGTCGTTCCAAAACCTTAATTTTGTTTTTCTGGAGCCATTCAGAGGTGGACTTGCTGGTGTGTTTGGGATCATTGTCCTGCTGCATAACCCAAGTGGTTTGAGCTTGAGGACACAAACTGATGGCCTTCTCCATTGGGATTTTCTGATAGAGTGCAGAATTAATGGTTTCATCAGTTATGGCAAGTCGTCCAGTTCCTGAAGCTGCAAAGCAGCCCCAGACCATCACACTACCACCACCATATTGGTATGATGTTCTTTTATGAAATGCTGTGTTGGTTTTACCCCAGATTTTATGGGACACACACTTTCCAAAAAGTTCGACTTTTGCCTCATCAGTCCACAGAATATTTTGCCCAAAAGTCTTAATAATCAAAAATTTTTTTTTGCCAAATGTGAGACGAGACTTTGTTCTTTTTGGTCAGCAGCGGCTTTTGCCTTGGAACTCTTCCATGGCTCCGTTTTTGCCCAGTGAGGCAAGTAAAGCCTGCAGTTCTTTAGATGTTGTTCTGGGTTCTTTCATGACCTCCTGGATGAGTTGTCACTCTTGGAGTAATTTTGGTAGGCCAGACACTCCTGGAAAAGTTCACCACTGTTCCAAGTTTTCTCCATTTGTGAGTAATGCCTTTGACTGTGGTTCGCTAGAGTCCCAAAGCCTTAGAAATGGCCTTATAACCCTTTCCAGACTGATACATGTCAACTGTTGTGTTTCTCATCTGTTCTTGAATTTCTTTAGATCGTGACATGATGTGTTGCTCTTTAAGCATGCTTCACCTTGTCAGACAGCTTCTATTTAAGTGATTTCTTGATCCAAGAAGTCTGGCTGTAATCAGACCTTGGTTTGGTTAGTGTAATTTAACTCTGCTTTCTAAAATAATGTGGTTAATCACAGTACTTTCATGATTTTATAGGAGGGGGCAATTCATTTTTCATATAGGGCCAGGTAGGTTTGGACAGCTTTTTTCCCTTAATACCGTATTTTCCGGACTATAAGTCGCACTTTTTTCATAGTTTGGCTGGTCCTGCGACTTATAGTCAAGTGTGACTTATTTATCAAAATCAATTTGACAAGAACCAAGAGAAATGAACCAAGAGAAAACATTACCGTCTACAGCCGCGAGAGGGCGCTCTATGCTGCTCAGTGCTCCTGTAGTCTACACTGAAAACATAGAGCGCCCTCTCGCGGCTGTAGACGATAATGTTTTCTCTTGGTTCTAAATAAATGCGACTTATAGTCCAGTGCGACTTAAATATGTTTTTTTTTTCTCGCCATGACGTAGTTTTGGACTGATGCGACTTATACTTGGGTGCTACTTATAGTCCGAAAAATATGGACAGTAAATGAAATCATCGTTTAAAAACTGCATTTTGTATTTTAATAATATTTCACAATGCCACAAATCAATGCAGCTTTGGGTGTGCATAAGACATCTTAAAACCTCTTTCAAAACATTTCAAAATATCAGACTCCAAACTTTTGAAAAGTAATGTATGTATATGTATGTTTATATTACATTTAATTCAATTGTAAAAATACCCAAAGGCTCCAACGTGACAGATGTCTCTCCAGGTAAGACATCAAGGCCCATGTCTACAACTTTATGACTAATTCATATATAGAAGTAACACATTCCTCCTTATGTCATGAGTTAGTGTGAATCCTCTATATAAGATCCCTATGAACTGTATGAGACCTCCATATGTGTGAATTTACATGTATTAATTTAGCAGATGAATGCAGTGCAGTGTCTCGCATGCAGAAGTGGAGGACCACACAGGGCCTTCAGAGGAAGACAGAATGCGAGAGCAGGAGCCTCATCGCCATGCAGATGACACGAGTCTATCCCTTCGACTCAGAGGTAAAACTCATAAAGAGTGCTTGTACACACACAATAGCATCTTCTTTCTGTGCTGGCAGTTCTATTGTGCTATATGGCAAGAGGCCATGCAGAGTGCAATTATTCGTTTGTGATACATCCTTTTTCCTGTCATTCCCGTTGTGGTGCAGAATGCTGGTTTTGTTCCGACACTCAGCGTTCCGGCTGGCAGCTGTCAGCTCCGATACCGTCTACTGCTCTCAGTGTTCCCAGCCGCTCCAGTCGGAATTCCTAATTAGATTTGCCATTTTCACGCATCTGATTGCCATACATAACAACACAAAGAGGCCGACATCGCCACACACACACCTCTAACTGTAACAATTCATAACAATGCTCATTAACATGTTTGGTGTGGAGGCATTGATTATGACATTACCATCTGAATGGATGACCTGCCCATGCAATTTCATTACCGGCTTGTAGATATGGATTAATAAACTTCTTATTCTGGTCCAAGGCTGGTTATTAATTACACAAATTAGTGAGGGCAGGGTAATCAACTTAGGTCTGTTTGCCCTATAATAATTGATCTAAGTTTTAGCAAACATTGCTGTTAGGCAAGGCTGAGAGTTCACCTCGTTAGCAAAAGTTTAATTCTGATCATAGTTCATGAGTCGTTTGCCTTAAGGTCAGATCTGAATGTCAGAAGCGTTTGAAATTGATTGGTGTTAAATTGAATCAATGTCATGTTCAGGAAAAACAATAACAGTTAATGGATGAGGCTGAAACGCCATCTGCAGAGGGAGGGAGAGAAATGAGAGATAGAGAAAGAAAGAAAGACGTATGGGCAGTAATGATGGAAGGAAAGGAAACTGAAGCATGGATATGAAAAGAAATTCAAGAGGCAAGAAAGTTGGAAAGAGAAAAGGTATAGATTGGAAAGGAAAAGAATGAATAAAAGAATGAAAGTATTGCTCAGGAATGAAGGAAGGATCAAAGAGTGTTTCATATTTGTTTATGTGCAGAAAAAAACAGACAGAATACTCATAGAGACTTCAATAGAAACAAAAACTTAAGTTCACAGCACTTCACCCCTTTATTTCTCCAAGAGTGGCTGTAGCTAATAACTAATATCAAAGTTTGCAGAATGCAAGCGTCTGTCGTTCTCTCCATCAATTCCGTGACCCCCCCCCCCCCCCCCCCAACTCACTCTTTGTTTCAAGTGACTGGAAGAATGCCAGCTGTTACAAATCCTCCTGATCCTTTACAAAGCTAGCGCACACTGATGGAAAAAAAGACAGAGGAAGAAGATAGAGAGAGAGATTTACTAGTTCTGTGAGGTCTCCACAAACACCTGGCTTCTCTCTCTCCACCTGGAAGAACAGCAGTCGTTTTCAGAATTGTGTGAAATTTCACACTCGTTTTTCACAACACATTTTAATATGCACTGTGCTTTTTCTCATTCCTACTTCCATCCGTCCCTCCCTCGCTCTCGACTCCCGAGTATGAAATCCTTTCATTCTCCTTTATTCGCTGTTGCCAAACTCGGCCTCCCTGCCAATCATGGCTGAGCGACAGCACATACAATTTTCCGCCAGCAATTTGCCCCCTTAAGAGGAAAATTGCTTTGGATAGAACCTCTCCCAGCAAGACAACCACAATAAACAGCTACACCTGTAATGGCATTGGTGCTGTCAGCCCCGGGCCGGGACGAGCGTTCTTACACACTGAGGAGAGATGCTTTAAACCCACCCTGCCCTGTAATATCCACACCTGCGCAGAGCCGAGCGCTCCGCCAATCCTCCTTTAAACATAACTCACTGCCATTGTGCCAGAATGACTGCTATGAAAGGCTTTTGTCAGATATGCCACGGGACGGCCTGTGTGCGTGCGTGCACGGATTGTCATTTATTATATGTTGTGTGGTTTTCTGTCAGTGCGCGTATTGATTTGAGCGCCGGCGGAGAGGCAGAGGTCACTTTGATCGGCGTGAGATGAGGAGAGGGAATAGCAGAGAGCTGACATTCCATTAGCTGAGAAAAAAGGACTCCAAATAAAGAGGAATATGTTAAGGACAGGCGGCGGCAGAGGGGTGATATGACTGTAATTAAGAGAAGAGAGAGAACAGCGAAGTGTCTGCTGCAGGAGGCTATTGTCTGACGGAGACGGCCGAGATCTTGCTCTTATATTACATGCTTGACCTTTCGGCAGCTGCACCCCCACCCGTCCACTCATCCGTTCTCCCTTAGGTTCTTTTGCAGGTCTCACTCACCATCAAACTTTTGGCTCTCCTCATATGCCCTTTTACTTTCGGAGGCCTCGACCCAGAAGAAACCCAGTTGTTTTATTATGGTCAGATAGGAAAGATTGTTCATCTGGACCATGGATTGTCTTTTTCAGTCAAAATGGTTCATATTTGAGGGCGAGTATTAGGGTGCATTCTGGACACTTCATCTCAGTGACAAAAAGTGGCCCATTTACTCGATTTCACCTAACGCTGACCCTTTCCAATGGCACTGGGGAAAACGTGTGATACCTTAATAAACAATATTCTTTGAGAAACACACTGAGCCATCACTAACATTACCTTTGATATCTGTGTACACGGGTGTGTGGCAGTCAGACAGCGTTTATTAGTTAGGCGTTTTGAGGTCTGCATCTCCTCAGAGTGTCAAAGACATAAGAGCACTACTTTATCATTGTTTGTCTGACTGGGGATCCCACAGGGGCTGAGTGTGTGTGTGTGTGTGTGTGTGTGTACAAGTGAGAGAGAGAGACAAAGAGCAGGCTCTTTGGATGGGTTTTTTATTTTGTTCTGAGCTTTCAATTTCAGGCTTTGCAACAAACTGGATATTCATTTAATATTTAGCATATTTGTGTTATGAATGTGTACAGTTCAATGCTCTTAACCCAGGGCTGGACTGGGACAAAAAATCGGCCGGGGCATTTTTGCCCAGACCGGCCCACTATATGATCGTAAACACCACCCATCTTTGCACGCCCTTAATTATATGCATACCAACTCCTATTCATTAAAACCACTAATGCCATGTAATGAGTGAGTATAGGAACGAGTGAGAGTTAACAGATGAAATAAGTCAAAATTTTATATTTATTAATACAGTTGAACTATACTCCACAGCGGTGAATCCTAAAACAAGCTATAAGCGGCTCTGGCGTAGCAATACCAGTGTTTCTTACAGGATTTTGTTAAAACTATGGTGGTGTGTCCTCGGTCCTTCTAGGGGGGTTCGGGGGCATGCCCCCCCTTGAGAAAATTTTGTGCATTTTAATGTTAAATTCATTAATCTGGTGCACTTTGAGAGTTCAAAATTAAAAGCTCCAACCCATATTCAGTGCGCAAATTAAACAAAGAAAAATTCAAACCTCTTTTAGTTACGTGTCTATTTACATTACACCTATACATAATAATAGTTATAATATTAATCCAATGACAGTAATAGCCATATTTTGTAAAACAAATGCACAAAAAAATAAAGGAAACTTTCTTAATTAGTTGGACCAATTTCTATACTTGAAAGAGATAAGCACATGATATTTTATTTTGACGCAAACTGCATCAAGCTTTTATTTTGGCGGAAAACATGGTTTACAAACGCCTCTTATTAAATTTCTAGTGAATTGCGGTAATCGTCAACTATGCAGATGTGGAAATAATCTACACTCATGACATGGCCTAAGTGTTTTGAAAGTATGCTTACCGCAGGCTCTACACTTTCTCATCTCTCTCCTGATCCTCCGTCCTCACTATCATCATCTGCCACAGGAGCTGATGAAGGTCAGAAAACATATATTTTGACACAGTTTACAGTGTCTGCTTTAAGGGCCTGGTTCTATTTTTTCACGCTATTTATCTGCACATTTCTTGCATTTCTTCTCCATCTTTTTTTACAGATACACACTGACACTGCTGCCGCTCGCTCACTCGTTTAAAGTTGTGATTGGGCCAGCCCAGTGTCAATCAAGAAAAGAGCCATTGGGCCGCTGATCTACGTGTTTCATGGGCTGGTCTGTCAGAAAAAAAAACTAACACTGACTTTGACCAACCAAGTATGAGATATCGGCCCAAATAGCACGTCGGCCCACCGGGCAAATGCCCGGTATGCCCAATGGCCAGTCCAGCCATGTCTTAACCCTTCTGGGGGGGTGGGGGTTGGGGGGGGGGATTGAATGAGCAAGTCAACAAGTAAACAGAAAAACATAAAGGCAGAAAACTGCTCTTATGCCATACCGTGAATTCTGATATGAATGAATCATGATGTAAACTTAATCCAGAGAGTGAATCATAACCGTCTTGTTGTTTCTTTAAAGGTTCCTGAGTGTAGCAGATTTTGGAAAAAAAAACAGGAGGAAAAAAAGTTTAGATTCTGGGTTTGTAAATAGTAAATTGGCTATTTAAGTTAATATTAAGTGTGGTTTTAGACACAGTATTGTAAATATTGACCGTTGCTCTATTCCACCAGTGAAAACAGTTCCAAACAGAATCACAGGAGAACACTCGCATCTCTGCAAACACAGTAGGGTTCATTCTTCTCATCATTTTCGAATGAATCAGGTGAGTCAGTTATTCAATGACCCATTCGTGAAGACGATCACTTGCTTTGTTCCAGAATGAGTGAATGACAGTGACTTGCTGCCACTTACTAATGGTAGTTTCATATATAAAGTATAAATCATTTTTCAGTTTTTAGTATATATGTTTTTTTTTCAAATATTTCAAACCTTCTAACCTTATTTAAAATCTTATAACATTATTTATGCAATTGTAACTGCAGTGTACATGCATTCATGGTATCTCTGAGCAGCATTAAACTGTCAGGGTAAATACATCTAAATTCCTCTTTACATGCAGCTTTCATTTAAAAAAGTGGCACCTTTCCAGTGCAAAGATTGTTTAAACTGATTTAATTTGTAAGAGCCCTAAATATTGATAATAATGTCTTCCTATTTCAGTTGCATTCATTGAAAAGATTTACAAATTTACATAAAAAGGAATCACATATTTATAAAGATTAGAAAAGTTGCCCTTATAGATGTAAAAATTGTTCATGTCATATGTCTGGGATTGTTTTCAGTTTTTACCCTGGCTTCACTAAATGCTGTGAAGTGTCCTCCTTTTTGGCTACCATGCTGCATATAAACCACACCACTGTGAAACGAACCCAAGAACCTCACCAGCTCCTGGAATATTTGTTAAAAGGTCAAAGAGAGCCTTTGTGATGATATTGAACATAACTGAATTTAATTACATATATAACTAATTCACAAGGATGAATCAATTTCATCGTGTCACCATTTCTGTTCACTATTGTACAAGGGCCAGACACAACAATAGCTGGGTCACACACAAAGACCATTCTTAAATTGTAAAGCAAGTAAATGCTTAAAAAAAGCAAACGTTACAGTCAAACAAAGAAACAAGGATTTCTGGGGGGAAGGGTTACATCACGCAAAAGTGATTAATATTTGCTTTCAGAATGACACTGGCATGATGCATGGGTGCTTCAGTCATGCAAATGAATATCTTAAAGTGACGAATCACAGCAGCACCACTAAAGTTCAACAGGCAGATTTGCATATTTATATTAGCTGTAACAGATAGTAAGTGCATCAGGGAGGAGGAAATATAATGCATTTGTCAAAGTACGCCTCTAACATGGCCGAACACTGAGCTTATTAACTTCTAAAATTCTGATATCTTCAATTATTCACACAAAGCATGCCTCGCTAGATGTATTGTAGGACATTGACAAAAGGAACAGGCATTAGAGAGAACATAATGACCCAAATGGAGCCTGTACTTATTATAAAAGCAAAGATATCAAAAGCAATATACCACTGATACAAAACAATACAGCTATACCATAACTTTACCATTGTGATGTAATCATAAAACAGCCTAGACAGTGGGCTTGTGTCAGAGTTATGGTTAAGGCTACACTCCCTGCATTAAAAGCAAACTCAAATAATTTATTGCTTCCTCTTTTAACATATATTAATCTGAGCAAACCATTCAAACAGCATCTCTTAAAAAGGGGTGTAAATGGAAATCTCTCAGCTTTTGCTGTACCTTTAAAAACAATCCAAACATTATTACTACACAGCTTCTGCTGGTATGAAATAACTAAAACACATTTCGAATGATCCGCTTTAAACTTTAAAATACATACACTCTACTCTGTAGAAATTAGGAGTTGGTTGTGTTTTTGAAAGAAGTAAAATGCTCATCAAGGTTGCATTTATTTGATCAAAATGCAATAAAAACAGTAATATTATGAAACATTATTACAGATTAATTGTTATACACTTAAACTATAATGCTTCCAAAAGGGGGTTTTCACAGCGATGTCACCGAAGAACCTTTTAGTGAACAGTTTTTAAAAAGAGCCTTTTTTTTTTCTCTCTGTGTGAGGAACATTTTAATCTAAAGAACCTTTTTTCCAATGTAAAGAACCTTTTATGGAATGAAAAGGTTCCATGGATGGGTGAAGGTTCTTTGTGGAACCATTGATGCCAATAATCAACCTTTAAGCATGTAATAAGTAACAATTTAGTAATTATTAGTGTGTGATTTATTTTTGTGATAGCTAAGCTGAATTTTCACAAGCAATTAGTCCAGTCTATATTCTAATATACTGATTTCCACATCATGAAACATGATTATGAGCTCATACAGTGATTTTATTTACATAAACTGTGATAAAATGTATTTCTAGATTATTTGATGAATCGATTTTTTCAAAGGAACAGCATTTATTTGAATACTACATCTTTTGTAACACAATAAATGTCTTGACTGTCACTTTTGAGCAATTTAATGCATCCTTGCTGATATAATAGTATTAATGTCTTGCAAAAATAAAATCAGAAAAATAAAAACCTTACTGATCCTAAACTTTTGAACAGTATTGTATATGATGTCCAATATAATCAGAAATGCTCTCTTTGAACTTTTTTTTAACCCAAATTTCCATATATATTACAGAGATCGTTTTCAATCTAAATATGGTGTGTATTATATAGATTTCACATGCTCTCTAACAAAATGTGACATGCGATGAGTTAATCTACTCATCTTCATCCTCCCACACTAATGGCCAACTGCCTCCCTATTCATGATTACAACTGATAATATCATGTGACGCTACATGTAATTTATGGACGGAATAACATATGCAATATGTGAGTGGTTGTATGCTGCCTTGACGAAAGGTGATACACAAAATGAGAGACGGAATATTCAATTAGTAATCTGCTGAGCCATATGTTAAGCACTCAAGCCGTTCCTTATTCTAAAGAATATTTTGAAAAACAACTCCATTTTGAGCCATATCAATGAACGCCATTAGTTTAATGCAGTCCAGAGGAGTGAACTGTAATTTTATCTGTGTGCAGTTTGAATGGTTGGGTTTAGTGTTGGCAGACACTCAATCTCTTGGGTTTGCTCATTGTTTTCATCAGGTGCACTGTTCCTATTCATAGTGTTAAACAGGCCATTATACAACTGCAATTACAACACACTCCACCGCTCTGCAGGTGCTAGGAACCCTGGCAAAAATGGCAGTTTTAGTTTTGCACACACTCGAGGTGAATGGCAACCCAGACTTTGTGATTGCCAGTTTTGTAGTGTTGGTTCACTGCATCAGTGTTGCCAAATTAGGATAGTTTTACACCACTGCTTGCTTTACACTTTGCCATGACGGTAATGAAACCCTGAGGAAAAGGTTTTAGCGTTGTAAATGTTGTGCAAGTCTCGCATGTTAGTTTGACTTCACTGCAGGATTTTGGCTCAGAAATTTGGCAGCCATAAAATACTGCCAAAAAATCTTAATGCTGTTTTTAGATTGTGTACACTGCTGGTCTGTAAGGGTGCATGCATTTGAAAGAGTAAAAATATCACTATTGTGAATTTTTATTACAATATAAAACACCTGTTTTCTGGCGATCAAGAAACATTCCTTTTTCATTTATGAAACAATTTTATTTGTGGAGTCTTTCTATCTGTCTGTCTGTCTATCTATTTTCAGGAGTTTTTGACAAATAGATGGAAATTAATTTGAAATATAATTATTCTGTAATGGATGGATGAGGGAACGAAAGGAACAGAGTGGAAGAAAGTCGTGACTTGTGGTTTTTGTGGCAATATTTCTTCATCAGCCTTAACTGGAGCAGACAGGTCCCAATTAGCTGGATTTACTGTATGCTTTTCTTCAGAAATATGAACAAGCTACAGTCGTTTCAGCACTGCAGTGATGATAGCACCAAATCGAATCAGAGAGAGCAAAATGGATTTTAAAAGCCTGTTGCTGTAATGCTTCTACTCATAACTGACCATTTCAACCACATGCTTAACTTAATTCCCCTCAGAGAGACAGGCTGCCTCGAAATATAACCGGGTCATACAAAGAGACTCCTTCTCTGTATTTAACAGGCAGAAGGACACTTCAACTTAGTTGTATGATGGGATGAATTACAGACTGTGAGAGAATAACAAACAATGCAGAAATGTCATTACGGTTTCCCACAATAACTTAATTATGGAGGACAAAACTCCAACAGATAAAAAGATGGAGAGCTGGATTGATGGGAAGCAGTATGTTGGTTATTGACAGGGTCAGATATGGTAGTTCTTGGGATTCTTAAACACACTGATGTTATTCAGCTAACGTTGAAAATGAAGACGCCATTTTGCATGCCATTGAGAAGCACACGCAAGCAAATATGATGGGTTTACATTCAGGAAAGTAACTTTCAACTCAATAGGATGAAAAACCAACCAGACACATTCACTCATGTCCATGTTCTCAAACATATCTCGCTCATTCACACTGTTGTTGTGATGTAGGTCTGCACAACTTTAGCTTATATTCTCTGATGGAAAGGTTGCCAAACTGTGGGTAATTACTGTATTGAGCTGATATGAAATATCAAATGACTGGTTCAATAGCTCCCATGGTGGGTGAAAATTCACTGTACACTTTATGAGCTCATAAATCAATACAAGAAAAAACAGCAGTTAAGCATCCAACAGAAGCTATTAAATCACTTAGCTGGATATTAAGTCAGGCTATGTCAGCTGCCAATACTTTTTAACACCTCCTGCTAAGCAAGCAGTATAGACCGGTGCTGATTGCTTCAACTTTTACATATACTGAAATATTCACCAAGGCACAGTGTGCTGTCACAACACTGGCAACGAAGAGATGATTATTTGCTATATCACCGGGTGAAAAGGAAAAGAAAAAGAGAGAGGTGGAATTTATTAAGTGGGATTTTAAACTTGAGTGTTTCATGCCACATTGTAGGAGATATTTGGGAAAAACAGGATAAATGGGTTAAATATTGTATCTATATCTATAAGTACAGATATAGGTATTTAGATGCACTTTATAAGTTTGACTTCAGCAAAGCAATATTTCAGGTTTTTTAAATATTTAGTAGTCTGACTAAAATGGTACCAGAACTGTGCTGACAATGTTTACATGCTGGCCTCACTACAACTAGCATTTGCTCCTAAATACAGAGGTGATGTGCAAACTGTATTTAATACTTCAGCATTTTATTGTGTATTGTGCTTTGTATTCTTTGGCAGTTGAAGACTGTAGTTTGAATATGGGTTAAATGCCATTTTGAATTTAACAAGGATGGACATGCTCTCAATAATGGTCCTAGATCACATAATTTCCCAAGTCACATCTTTTGTTTAGTAGTTATTATTATTATTTTTCAGAAAGACATTTCATCAGTGCAACAGTTGATATGTTGTTAAACTACAGGACAATCCACTGAACGTCCTGTGCTGCACTTCTTCCCTCTCAGCCTCAATTTCATTCCAGTCAAAATCTAAATATGCCACTTCTTCCTGTCTATTAAGTCTATTTTAGCTTGGCTATAAACGTAAACACACGATGTGTTTGTTGACTCAATCATATCAATCATTATTGTGCTAGATGTAATCAGTCTTACCCACAGTGCACTGGGGTCAGGTAGGAAACACATTCTCATTTGCAATCAATTACACCTCATCAGAGAGAGAGAGAAGGAATAAAAGAGGGAGGACGAGAGAGCGAGAGAAAGATAAAGAAGGATGGCGTAAGGATGTTTCTTGCTCTACCTCTATAAATACCAGCAGGAGGGCCTTGGCTTGCAGATCAATGCAGTGCAGTTCTTCTGTCAGGACTGTAATGGTGTAATGTCAGCTGGCTCTCTCATTGCTAGCAATCAATAGCCCGTCTCTCCTGGCCTCAGACCGGGGGACACGGCGTATGTGTGTGAGACGCTGGATTGGGGTTAAATGACAACCACAGGGCTCCTGACTAGATTTTAGCCTTGTTTTACCTGGTGACCCCTACCGGCTTTACCTCGTCTCCGTCTGTAGACCCCCAGAAGCACAGAGGTGAGGAGAAGAGCGCCTGCATCTCCACATCCACAGCATGAGCTACTTAAATGCTATAAACATGCTGATCTAAGATGTAATTATTATTTAATATTTTATATATATTAAAATTAAATAATTGAATACTTTACTTTAGTGCTTTCATGAAATCCACTCTGCAGTCAAGGCATTCCTCGCTAATTTGGCCAATTATTGTCCACAGTGAGTCAGTTCACGTCTTTTTGTTCAAGATCAAATTTTAAGACTACCTTCTGTCTCTATCACACTTGCAGTCTCTCTCCTTTCCACCGTCTATGCTTTCCTCTTATCTATTCACCTATTAGCACTAATATGGAGAACATTTCTAAACTTGAGCTAGAATTTTAATGAAGACAATGCATTCAAAAAGACGGGAGACAGAGAGCAAGAGAGAGACAGAGAGAACTAAAAAAACATCAAACAGACAAGAGATGGACAGATGAGCACACACTTTGAGAGACTGATTCACAATCTGACACAGGCCTTCACTGATAGTCAGAAAGGTACACACACTTGTACTCACACACAGAGGACAGTAGAGGGAACCTTCTGGATTCCTGACAGAATAGTATTTTACAATATCGCCTATGTGACAAGCTCCAAGTTTGAATGAATGAATAAATGTGTATTGTATATGTACACAATATAATTCACTATATAATTTAAACTTTTAGCAAGGATGCTTTTGAAATTGATCAAAAGTGATGGTAAAGACATTTATAATGTGAAAGTTCAGCTTTTCCATCACAGGAACAAATTACATAAAATATATTAACATTTAAATTGTAATAATATTTAACAATATTATTACTATTTATTTTGTCATCTTGGAGGCATAAGACACTTCTCTCCCCAAAAAATCCCTAAATTTGTACATTTTTAAGTGTGTTTGTGTGTGTGTGTGTGTGTGATATTTTCAGTTACAGTATAATTAACATATTTGGTTGTCTAAGACAATTTTTTATTTTATTATTATTATTATTATTATTATTATTATTCAGTTTTAGTAGCTTTATAGGTTAACTGTGTTAAAAAGATGTGTGTGTTATTGCCTATCCTGAACTTTAAGAGCAGTTTTCTCTCTCGTTTCTGCAGAATGCTGCACTCCTGTAATCCAGTGACAAATATATATCTGCGTACAGGGTAGTTGAATCATGACAAATTATTGCTTTAATATGATTTAACCTGAAGCTTTAAAATGCATGCAATCGTGCTTAGACTGAAAAAAGAAAGAAGAAGAAAAAAAAACAGACAATTGAGACTAAATTTGCTCTGATAGCCTGGGGTCTAAGAGGGATAACAAGACATTCAGATTACACCAAACAATATAAAAAAGGTCATTTCTTTTTTTGGTGCCATTGTGATCACATTTAGTAAGAACATTTAGTATTTTTAGTGGATTGCACTCACAAATAACTGGCACATTCCTTAGAGGTAAAAATTGTTTCCTTTTGTTCTGTCCAGCACCCAGTGTTCCTGGTCTTAACCACTCTGCTAATGAAGTTTATTTCTCACTGCTGTCACACATCCAGAATAACACACTCCCCCTTCTTTATATAATGATGTACAGCTCACTGAGATCCCCACCATATCCTTTAATCCATACACACACATATAGTCTTTGCTACTACCATCACTCTCATGTTCTTACAGCCTTACTAACACCCACTGTGCTACAAGAGAGAAAAAGAGGGAGTGTGTGTGTGTGTCGGGAGTGTTTCTGCAGCACTCTCTCCACAGCATGTAGACCACTGCAGTGAGTGGGATGACACTTTAGTATGTGTGTGTATGTTTTGAGCAAGTAGTGGTTAAAGTGACACACTTCCAGTCAACAGGTCCTAGTACAGTGTTCAAAGAAACGTATCTAGCTAACAAGTGTGTGAAACAGACAGTGTGAATGCGTGTGTAACTGTGTTTGTGAAAGACTTAAAAGTGTGAGTGTGTCTGAGAAAGATGGTGGGGGGAAGGGGAAAGAAAAAGTAATAAAGAGGAACGGCAAACAGTGTGTCCCTCTTTTTGACATTCAGTGTCATTAGTTAATAAGAAGTGCCATCCTTTTTATGTTTCGCTTTATAACTTGAATAAGCTTTTGGGGAATTATAAATATGTGGTTTCATACCAGGAATAATATAAAAAATAACTGAAGAAAAATCAAATAATGAATAATAATAAAATAATATTAATGGTTTTGACGTGTAGAGTTGAGTATGCAGTGGAAGCAGGTCTGTCTGACTCTACGGCAAGGCAGCATTTGCTGATTCTGTACATTGTCACGATTTTTCTTTATCTTTCCAGGTGTTCTGACAGTTTTAATTCTATATTCAGAGACAGACAGCATCTAATTTACTCTATTTAGTTGTAGCTTTTGTGAAATGTTTTTTTATTTTTTTTTTGTGTGTTTAATAATTAGACTTCACAGATGAGTTTTTATCATGAAGATGTTTTAATGCTGTCTCACACAAATATACTGAATGCATTGAGAGGGATGTGTGTTTGTTGTTGCTAATTCTTGATAAAAGCTCAGAAACGAGACTTTTGTTAAGTTGTATCAGTATCTGACATATCGATCGTAAATGCATTGGAAATAACAAGTGAAGAAATAATGTTTTAAAATATGTATTTATGAAAATAAACGATTGAATTTGGAAATTAAACAATTCATGAGAACATGGAATTACCAGTAAAAAAAAAAAAAAATATATATATATATTTTTGAATTTTTTTATCAATGCAGTGGTAATGTTTTGTGATGCTGCATTATATTTACACAGAACCAAAGCAGAATCAGAGCTGCATTTGATAATTGAGGCGGTGTGATAATTATTTCAACTTAAGCGATCATTATTCATGAACGTCCGAAATCAATGAAAATTAATTGGAGTTGCAATTAAAATAGCTGCAGTGCACACATGAAAGACAGCTTTTTGTTTACAAAACAAAAATAATCAATAATAAAAAAAAAAAAAATTGAGACTCAAGACTACTAAAATATGGTTCAATAGCAAGGACAGAGCCTGCTCACCTTATGTATGACTTTTCTTTCTTTCTTTCTTTCTTTCTTTCTTTCTTTCTTTCTTTCAATTATCTTATATATAATCTTACTTAAAAGCAATGAGACTAACGGGAGAAAAGAGACTAAAGCTTGCCATGTATTGCTCTAGTCTAAAATTCCCTGGATGTGATGTGGTGGTGTGTCAACATTGGCTACTTCTAGCTCTAAGGTCAGGTTGTATTTGAAAAGTTAATACTACCATAGTATCATTATCTGTAGCTCATCTGCTCTTTTGTGCTGTCTTCATCTGCATTACACCTCTGTACCCAAATGCTGGAGTCTTGCGAAAGCAATTATCAAACCCTTCACATCTCATTCCAGCATACGTACAGTGACTTACCTCACACACAATGTTTTCCTCTGGCCCTTCTGTTTATATCGCGCTGGAGATATATATATATATATATATATATATATATATATATATATATATATATATATATATATATATTACGAATTTTATTATGTATGATGTGTGTATTTGCACTCAAATGAGAACTCTTATCTACTAATTGCATGCTATTCCTCTCACATCTGCATTCCAGCATCTCTCCTTCACACAAGCACACACGCACATTAATGAAGCTCCTTAGATTTGAATTAACCGAGCATCAGTCATAGCTGATCAAAAGATAAACGGCACCGGCGATCTCTCGTGCTTTTATGGAAATTCGCTCTTGATCTCGGTCTTTACGAACGCGCAATTTAAAGACTAGAGAAACGAGTCGCGCTCCCATTAGTGGCCGCTAGGAGGCGTTGCACTCCAGTCCACAGCTTGACTCAGTACTACTCGAACAGTGTGTTTTCTTGTTTTTTTACACACGTGAACACTCAAGTACAGAGCGAGACTTGCTTTAGATGTAAAATCCGGTAATTTTTTTTTATTTAATTGTATCTATTTTTATTTATTTATTTTAAAATGTAATGCCAGGAGTTGGTTTTATTGAGACGGTGTATTTGTCGTGTGTCCAGTTTCACATAGCTGAGAGGATACAGCTAATGTCATTTTAATCTGCAGACAGATATCATTGTCAGATGGGAATGTGCTTAACTTGGAGAAAAGACAAATAGCATATCACTTGAAAACAAATAAAGGGTTATTCTGCACAGTGAAATATCTAGGTTTGCCTACAGGACACTAAATTAAGCAATTTAGTTCACCTGTGCTGATTTTCATTCTAAATTTTATTCAGCTTCAGTTTCATGGATGACAATGAAGATCAGGATTACCTATTTGTTTATTAAATAAAATCCATGTAACTGTGTGTTTAAATAAATGTTTTAAAATAGGCTAAACAGTTTTGCAAAAATTCTTAAAGATGATTATTAGTCACAAAGTAATTGTAAAAAAATACATTTAATGAGAAAGGTGTATACAGTATATATATATATATATATATATATATATATATATATATATATATATATATATATATATATATATATATATATATATATATATATATATATATATATATATATATATATATATATATATAATATATAATATTACTTTTGTCTTTCACTAGTGTACTGTAGATATTTAGCTTATAGCCTAAACGGCATATTAAGATGCAAATACATGATGAAAATCGCATGGTTCTAAAGATAAATAAATAAATACAAATAAGTAAAAAAAGTAAAATAACATAAAACCAATATATTTTCTTTACTGTTTTCCTTAACCTAGGTTTGTGGGAGTTTTTTAATTTATTTTTTTATTATAGAGGTAGTGAATGGAGTAATGGCAGAGGAATGGCAGGGCGGATACATGGCCAATTTCAGCACAATTACACTTAGTTGACCTCCCTTCTAGGGCAATTTACACGACTCCCAAAGTGTATGCATGTTTATGCAAGACTGGCATGATGGGTACAAAACCCCAAGAGTCCATTTGTGTGCCTGTTTGTTTGTGTGTGTGTGTGTGTTGTGCAGGTTTTAAATGTCTCAAAAACGGGAGGGGCTTTACCGTAAATCTCTCTCTCTGTTTCCAAACCAAAACACTATGAAATTATTCTCATTAAAAAGGGTAAAATCAGTAAGAATTGCAAGTATTATAAACTCATTTTTACATTTAAATAAAACAGTGCAGCACTTTTAGCCCTTTCTCACTAATAAATCCATGACGGTTAAAAAATCAGTCTTTGCATTAATTTTACACTCATTTGATCACAATCAAGTCACGAGTCTTGGCCTCTGATGCTTCTACTAGCATTAAGAGTTTACATTTTGTGTAATGAAATGTGTTTGAGTTAAAACATGAGAAAATGTAACAGCGTTATGATTTGTTACCCAGCATACTTGTTTTATATTGGATCTAGATTTAACCCTTCACCTTAGAGGAAATGAAATGTAACACTTAAAAATATAGCATTTACCCATTTTGCTTGGCTTCATATTTCTAAAATCCTGCTCTCGCTCACTTATTCCCTCTCTTTGCAGGATGACGTTGGGAAACAAAGGCGTGTTAATGATTTTCGGAGGCCACGGTCGAGCTGGAGAGCACTTCAGACTCAAGAGCAGGAAACACAGGGTTCCCACAGGTATGAAGGTCTACACACACACACACACACACACACACACACACACACACACACACACACACCCTCACAAACACTAGCTCTCACATAAACTCACAAACAAAAAAAGAACAACAAAAACAGATTGTTACACAAAAATTACAATAACATCAGCACATTAGAATTAATTACATATTTACCCAGATTTTTCTTCCTGGTTTAAGAAATTCGGAGGATGAGCTTATTATATATAAAACATGATTTACATGTATTGTAATTGTTTTCAGGATGATATTTTTATTGTCAAATGTAATTCGAGTCATGTATTGTTTGGTCATCATATTATACAGTTTTTTTGAATGAGTGTGTCTCTTCACACAGTGGATTGAAGAGCTCGACCCTCTTTCTTAAGAATAGGATGGTAATAGTAGCTGGCTGGTGTGTGAAGTTAAACTAAAGAGTGTTAACAGCTCTTGTTAATTGACCCGACCTCGCTTGTTATGAAAAAGATCCATGCCGTTGCATATGGTAGTGCAAAGAATTATGGGAATCATTGTGCAATAGGGTAAGGGTGGAAATGAAACTGAGTATATGACCGATGTCATTTTATTAGCATTGATTTTATTTTATGTATTTTGTTGCAGCTAATGATATTGATTTGCGCCATGGATATTTAAGGTCCCTGTAAAGGTTAAAGGATTATTTAATCATTTGTGCTGTGCTTCGTGGTCACCATTGCTAATAAAATGTGATTTGAGAGTGACCAGTGGCGGACTGGGACAGTAAATCAGGCCGGGAATTTGACTCCACCCCAGGCCACCTCTGTTGCTGCAGTCACCACCACCCAATTCATGTGTCCACCAGACTGCTAAACTTTTTGGCTCTTTCAGTTGTTTGAATTGGGTTATACTTAAAAAATAAATCAAAATCCTTACTCTGTGCATGGGCAAAATAAGCTAATGAAGTATCAAGAAGTATCAAGGCATTCACTGTCTCTATCATCTTTTCCTGAATCCCTCTCTCTCTCACTCTGCACACTGAGTTTCTCTGCAATATGAAATAAGCACTTTCAATAATCTATATTAATTATGCAGCCATCAGTTTTATGTCCCAATGATCACAGTCCTACTACTGATGATCTTATAAATCATAAAAGCACATATTTTTATGTGAGTAAAAAAAAAAAAAAAAAATCTTGTTCCCTCTCTTGTTCAACAGCAGGAGCACTAGCAGCACTACTGCTACTGTTGCTTCCTTCGTCACCTTCAAAAATAAATAAATACACATTGTACACTAGGCTACATAAATGGAAAATCAATTTCTGGTCAATTAATTTTTTTTGGCACTAAAAAAATACTGTATCTTCATATGTAAAACAGTGTGCTAGTTTGTCATTAAGATGCTCTTTTAAAACATCTATCATTATATATATATATATATATATATATATATATATATATATATATATATATATATATATATATATATATATATATAATTTGTTTTTTAATAGATTTTATCTATTGTAAGTCGCTTTGAATGAAAGCGTCCATCTGCCAAATTATTATGTAAATATTAGGGTGGAACAGTTCAACTTTTTCACAGTTCGGTTTGTTTCACGGTTTTAGAGTCACGGTTTCGGTACAGTTGTATTTGTTATGGAAAAACTATACTTTCAAAATATATATATAGTATCATATTATTAAGAATATTCTATCTACAAGCAACAGCACAAATAAATACAATAGAGTAAAGATACAAATAAAATAAACTGACTTCCAGGTTTTTTTAGGTAGGTCTTGCATTAGTTTTTAGGTACAGAAATCAAATGTAAAACAGCATTGCATTTTGGACTATAAATTAAAGATTATTCTTTATTAAAGTAAAAAAGCTTTTTAAACAAGAGCAGTGAGGGATTTCTTGGTTGTTGCTGTTCGATTAATATAAAGACTGTCACTTTAAGAGAATGCACTGATACAGTGTTCGTATTAGTATTGAACAAGAGTCAATGATTTGTAGAGGGTTTTTTTCATCGCTGTTGTAATGTCTGGGAATCCAGAATGCCCATGAATCAACAGAAACATATATTAGCTGAACCCTGTTTGTTTTACGTGTTATTTATAGTAAACCATATTACAGATGCTTTGTCAGATTTAAGTTGAACAGCGGTCCCAGCGCGTGCCGAAACCGTGTGTGGTGAACAGAACAGTTTGTTTTTTTCAGTGAACCATAGTAAATATAAATGTAATTCTGACCGACCTGCTCCCTTACTGGCGAACATGGCTGGGATTTTGCAGCAACTTGCTGTGTCTGTGGCCAGGGCTTTTCTCCTTTTTAAATGTTCCGTGTCCGCTCCTCCTTTGCGTTTACGCTCCATTTTTTTTGCGCGATTTTCTAAGATAAAGCCTGCCTCTGGATATAGCAGTGCTTCGCTGATGTTTGGTCATGTGGTGGTATCATTTTCACTCCGCGATCGCCTGATTCGTAGATTCATAAGACCGTCAATTAATTCGCAGTTGCATACCAGCCTTTTGCTCGTCAGCCTGATCGACTGCACAGCGGCAGCCGGCAGGCCAGAATGACTGTCAGGCCACCGGGAAATGTCCCGGTGCTCCTGATGGCCAGTCCGCCCCTGCGAGTGACAAATAGCTTTGAACTCTTGTTCACTCAGAAAACAAAATAAACAGCCTTATTATTGAATTTAGTATTATATTCCTTTATATAGATACAAACAGGCCAACTATGAATAAATATTAAGTAATTTCTATTAGAAAAAAAGTAATCCAGTTAATATTCAACAACATAAATGGTAGTATGCATTTGAAATCCCTCAATGTATATGTGTGTTTGAGCATTTCTGTATCATGTGTATGCAATGTCAGGTCCTGTTCTCCTACGTATCGCCATGCTCTGACAGCAGGGCAGGGAACAGAGTGTTTGTTCTTATAGGATCGAACACTGGTTCACTCTCCCACATCCTGAACAGCCTCCCACCATGCTGCAGAATACCAATTAGCATGATGACGCTATGCGCTAACCGCTCACGCTAACTTAGGCCAATGTACTGGGGTGTATCAGGCTGGAAGCATCTTAATGGGTCCCACAAGATGAGCAATGGGCAGTACGGACTCGTTGTGTTAAGGAAAACAGTAAGGATGTAGGGTGTGAAATTTTGAGGGGAAGTGCAAACACAGTGGCTGATCGATTTAAATACATTTGCGCAATGTGTGTGTGTGTGTGTGTGTGTGTGTGTGTGTGTGTGTGCGTGAATGGCTCAAGACTCCAGAGATACTCAGAGAGGGACAGCTGACAAATACTGCCACGGTCTACATGTCACCTGATACCTGTCAATAGTCCAGGTGGAGCTTTCCTCTCTTGCCCTCTCTTTCTTATCATTAATTCTCTCTCTATCTTTCTATTTCACACACACACACACACACACACACACACACACACACACACACACACACACACACACACACACACATTCAATAACCTCTGATACCCTGAGGTCCAGCTGCTCTGTAGGAGCGTGAGTGTGTTTACTGGACGAGAGAAGAAGCCCTCACCATCACGGCTCACTGGCTCCCAATACTACCAGCATTTTCTTTAACAGAGCCAAAGTGAATAGATACAATTTCAGCCGGTGTAGAGGGTGGCACATCCAAGACAAAAGAGACAAGATCCTGCAATCTGGAGGTCGCTGACACTGTCCGAACAGTAATTACTACACTTCCCAAAACACTAGCACCAGCAGCTCTACCCCTATACTCACTCTCCAAATGCCAAGCTAGGCATATTAGCAAGAACACATGTCCACAATGTGGCTATACTGTGAATATATGGTTCAGTCTACACACGTGGAGATTGCTTTATAAAGGACGTGTGTACTCATCAACTGGGCACTAGGTGAGAAAAAAGAAAGAAAACAGGAGAAAGCGAGAGTGAGGGGGAGATGTCCTTTTCAGTTGTATGCTTTGAATGAAAGAGGCGACTAAAGTAAAATTGACGCTCTCGATTCTCTGGGTTGAGCTGTGGGTCTATGAATATGTCAGAGGCATTTTAAAAAGCCATACGTTATTGTCTGGACTGAGCAGAATTAAAGAAAATGAATGACCAAAAGTGTGCCCTTCTCTCTTTCTCACACACACACAATTTTGCACAAAATATGTATGGTTGTTTTAAAATTCACTATGTGGCTACCCTAATAATTGTCAGGTATTTGGATGGTGTGCCATAGTATGGAGTTAATATTTTAACATTTATTTAATCAAATGCATTGTGTTTATTTGAATACAGACTTATTTTGCATTTCAGCTAGTGTAAACTATAATAATTCACAACCAAGATGTATGCAGCAGAAAAGAGATTATATTTAAATCTATTAATATATTTGAATATTGTGTGTTACACGTGTATTATTCGTTGGTTTCTTTCATTTCATATAATTCAAATATATTGCTTTTATGGTTTATTTCAGACATCTTTTATTATTATTATTATTATTTTCACATTTTACTGGATGCCTATACTGAAATATTTCTACTTCTTAGATTTTATGTGAAAAATTTAGTTGATATTTACTCTGCACTACAATATAGCTGACTGGTGATATCATGGCTGGTGAAATTTTGAATAATTACTACTTCAGACTAAGACAAAGAAACCCCCACAACTGCAGGCAAGCTTTCATTTAGTTGTTGTTGTGATCCATTTGTGTGGGCTGTTTTTTCAGAAGTTCTACTTTGGTGAAAAACACAAAGAGCTTGTTTTTCCCCCCAAACCAGTGACATCCTTCGACACACGGGTGAGCACTTAAGAGAACTTTGAAGATGAATCAATTTCTATATTATAGCAAGTCCGTAAGGGTGCTGAGCGGGAATCGAACCTCCTGCCTGCACTTCATAGCAGTCAGGCAGCATTGATGAGGTGATTGATCTTGGGATGGAAACGACGGGGAAGAGGAGAAGGATTACGCTTGTCAAATACAGTCAATACAGTGGGTTAGATGCGCAAATGTTTGCAGTAAATCTTAAATAGTGTCTGTGAAAGCTAAAAAGACTGAAAACTGCAGCAGACAAATGGAAGAGCCACTTTAGGGTTTGGTTTCTCCACCGTCTGTCTAATAAAAAACTGACAGAACTGCGAAAGTTGGTGGAGGAACTGACGGCAGGTCTGTAATAAGCCCACGGCAAAGTGCTGAGTGGCAGCCGCAGCAGCCGGTCACACGCCGCACCACGCATTCATCCTCACGCTGCGTCCACCCAGTTATTTACAGCTGGCTTTTCTTTTATGGAAAAATCAAGATGTGATTGATTCAGGTTAATGTGACGGCCAGGCTGCAGCAAGCTGCATTTGAGAGCTCAGGTTAACAGAAAACACTAACTTCCATAAAGCACTACGGGGATAAATCATGCTTATTCAGGCCGGCCTGACAGCCGTTTAAGCTGTGGCAATCATCGAAAGCACCTCTGCCGCCCCTCCGCTCCGCTCCGCAAAATGTCGAGGGGGGAGTGTTGGATTTGATGGGGGACGAGGGAGGGGGCAGATGAAGGGAGATGGAGAGCGTGAGAGAGAGAGAGAGTCTCATAGAGGTAAATGAGACCGAGGGAGATGGTCATATCAATGAGCCATCAGCAAGCGGGTGCTTTACATAAGCATCTCGGTAAGCAGTAAGCAAATTCTGTTGACAAAGAAACGCAATAAAACAAAGAGGGTTTGGAAGGAAGAGACGTCCCCAGTGCATTCCTACAGCGCTGCCTCGCTCTCTCCTTCTCTCGCTTTCTCTCTCTCAGGAGCAAGATTATAGTGTTTGCTTTTATCTGTCAGAGATCAATATTTCAAACGTCCGATAAAAGAGGAAATTGAACTGGGAATAGACTGGAGTGCTGTAAAAGTACAAAGCACAATTATCAAAAAGCACTTAAAGAGCTTAATAGGATACACATATTAAAAATGCCCAAATGGATGTCGCGGAACCATAATGAGGACTCTTCCTCATCCCTCCTCTGCCTCTCTCCACCTTCGGCTGCAAGGTGAAGCTTTTGATCATAATGCAGGGCAGGGGGTTTGATGGTCTGAGGGTGCGATGCTATATGGACCCCTAGAGGCCTCATGTTTTAACATTGCACCATTAGGTCTGACAAGCCGCACACTCTGTTTATGTGCCTACCATTACAGCCGCGTGCGCCCGAGAACGGGAAGGGAGATTTGGCAGTCAAGGACGTGGCAGACGGAATAGGCAACTGAGCCGAAGCCCAGACAGGTGATGCACTTCAGCACACACGTGGGTCAGAAGCTGTTCGGGATCACAGGATGGACATTTTCAACATTAATCTTTCCGTTCCTTTCATTACTCGTTCCAGATCAAGCGTACAACAAATCTCAGTCTATGTTTCGGATGTCCGACCTCCATCCTAGCAGTCAGATCACTCAGATCAGTCTCATAGAGTTGGATTTACACTCATCTAAACACCTCTTCCCAGTCTGTAGATGTCCCATGACATGCAGCGGTGTGTTCTGGGCACCGGCTGTTTGACACCTGGTCTGCTGTGCATCTAATGTCATGTTTGTAGTGGTCTTCATTCATCGGCTTCATGCACACCCACTCACCATGTGGAAACTGTCAGAGACCCCCTCAATACTGAAGGTTACACATACGCCCCTGGGATGTCTGTCAGGCTTCCCTTCTGGCCCGGGATGTAGCTGAACCCTGTCCTCAAGCTATTGAATATTCTCCATTTAAACAAAATTCAAACCACTTATGGCCTTTGTGTGTTGTGATACCCAACACCACTCTGGAGGGCTGGCGATCTGCACAAACACACCAGTGGAGATTAGGGCTGTCAACGAATATTCTAAATTCGAATAGTTTAAAAAAAACGAATTTCGAATGTGAAAATATTCAAATAAAAAAAAAAATGTGGAAAAAAAGGCCCGCGGTAGTAGAGGCGTGGTTGTCTGCTTTGCGAGTGGGCGCGCTAGCGCGCCTGAGGGTTCAGGGACAGGTCACAGCCTCACAGGAGTCGCACTGTCTGGCACAGCATCACTGCTGAAAGTTGACGCGTCTTCATGGAAGATGCCAGCAAGTGCAGAGCCCAACTCGACCGCAGCACAGAAAATGAGGTAAAATTGTTGACCCGCGAGATTTTTGTATGCAAGCTATTTAAGATACAGTTAGCATACCATTCGACAACTAGCAACATGAGGTCACATCTCAAAAATGTGCACCCAAATGAGCATGGCATAATGTGTGGAACTCCAGCTAAACAGTCACGTCTTGACACTTAACGTTACTTTGCATCGCCCGCCGCAAGCACTTTGTCTGCAACACACAAGAGGCCATAACGGATAAAATAATTTTGTTCATTTGTAAGGACATGAGACCGATCAGTATCGCAGATGGGGCAGGCTTCGGGGAGTTCTGTCAAGCAATGGATCCGAGGTTTGATTATTTATCGTTTCATGTCAAGGAAAAGTTCCATGTTTACCACAGCACAGCTCGCTCGGAGCATTCAATGCCAGTTCTATATGCTGTAAAACTTCAATTAATATTTTAATAATATTTGTTTCAATCACTGAATGAAGCCTGCTATATTTGGCACAACAGTCGCGACCTTAAATTGCAGTTTGTAAAAATTTGTTTGTTCATTTAAACCATTATGCGCAGAGAACGTGAGGGTGAGAGAGCGTGAGGTCTGCAGTCTTGGCCATTAGTTGATTTCCTTGTTTTTGTGTAGGTAATACGTTGTCATATATGTTTAAACTTAAATAGACTATCTATACAAGTAGTTATGTCTCATTGTATTCTTTTTGGCTGTTATTGACGTAATGTGCGTCATTGACAACATGCGCAACCAGATGTTCGAATAGTTCGAATATTCGTGTATTTTTTAGAGGGAATATTCGAACGTAATTTTTGAGCAATTTTGACAGCCCTAGTGGAGATGTCAACAAAGTCTTGCCCACAGTCTGATGCTCATCTAAAGATTAGATATCTTATATATAAACAATATATATATGATTATATCTCTTATATCTTATAAACAATGCTAAATATACGCTATAGTTTAAAAGTTTGGAATTAATAAGATTTATGTGACATTAGGGAGCGTGATGGGTTGTAACGTGTAATCTATCTATCTATCTATCAAAAACCGGCATTCCTAAATTGATTTTGGAATGCACTTCTCAGTCAACTTAGCGATCATGTGACGCATACAAAAGAAAACTAGTCATCTTAGCAACAGAAACAAAGTGCATCTGAGACTGAACCCTGCTATACTTTTCTTTTTCTACTAATCTTCTTTTCTAATTTTACTGCCTGATTCTCTTTGACCTGTATTTTACTCAGCTGTGCTTGTTTAAATTAAATCTCATTTCTCACTGAAATGATTCCCTATCAACACAAGTAAATAAAAACTAAATGGAAAAGCCAGTGTAAAATATAAGAAAGACAGGAAATGAAACATTTGCTTGGTCAGTCATTTAGCACACCTGTCCGCTGCTTTCCCCCCTCCAGAGCTTATCATACTTTTATATGCAGAGGAAAAGAGATGAAATAGAGTTGTAATACCCAAGCAGTGGCAAATCAATAGCATTCTAGACATAACAAGAACATTAACTTATCTTAAAGAACAGATAAAATTAGAGAGCAGTTGTAACAGAAGCGATATCATGAACATCTCTTGATTGAAACATCCTATTAGCTGAGAGCTCAGTATGATACGACAGACCATTCATTTCAGCCATATCTTAATGGCCCATCATTAGTCATATAATCAATAAGCTTCTTGATTAAGAGAACTCAAGAATGCACGTTTCATCTACAGGCATTTTTTTTGCAGATCGATGACAGGGTTATCTCGCAAATGACGAGGATGCAAAAGGAGGATTATGTGCGTGCATGCCCGCGCACACTCAAACACACAAATGCTGCCGTGTAAATCATGAAACACTTTGATCAGTAGCCCAGCATAACTGGAGGCAGAGCTTTTAATCGCCAGCGGTAAGTCATTAACTAAATTAGTTTTTAAAGATTTAGGATGCTCTGCAGATTTCATTCTCAGATAGGCCTGAAGTTTTGTGGCTTTGAAATATCTGTAGGTTCACGTTGATGGATGAAACACTGCTGAACGATTTCCCCTACAAGTCGAAGCATTTTTCAAAGTTCCAAACAATCTTCATGCCACCTGCTAATGTCTCGGTTCCTGTCCAATCCCCTGAAGGAAGTGCACTGATTTTTCAAATTTCATTAGCCCATTAGTTGAATAATGTAAGACTGGTGTTCAGATTTATCCAGTGCACTAACTCAATAACCTGTCCAAAGTCCTTGTCCAAGGACATTAGCCATGCAAAAAAAGATCACAAGATCCATTTTTCTATAGCTAAGCAGAAATCAAACATTTAAACATTTATAGGTCGCCCTGTTAAAGATAGGCCACCAAAGTCACTCTCCCAGACTTCAATTAACCTTCTGGGCTGTTAGCCTACTGTCTCTCCCTCCCTTGCTCTTTTTTCTTCATCTCTCTCCCTCTCTTAGACATGAGGTCTTTACATAAGGGAATACTGGAAAGCGAGAGAGAGTCGGCTGGTTTGATTCCAAAAAAAGAAAACTGAATGTGCTGTTGAACGAGTTTGTCATTTTGTACCTTTTTCCTTTGTCCTTCAGGGATAATTTTCCCTGACATTCAAATCACATTTTTGATATTTGCTCCGTATGATGGGAGATAAGATGAAAACAGCCTGTGAAGTGTACTGGGAGCTGTCTGTACCCTTGTGAGGGGCGCTTGGGGAGTTTGGTCTTGATGCGTTGAAAGAAAAGGTCTGGTGTCTGGTGTCTGGTGTTAGAAAGATTTGTGCTGGTGCATTTTTACATGTAAAGGCTGAGTTTAGCCAGTCATCATCAGTGGAGACATATAAGGTGTGCAGCATATGGGACTCCAGAAGCGAAATGCTTTAAATGCTGCCTCGAGGGTGCTTCTAACACCACTTTACCTCAGCCACCAAAGTAATTGTGCATGCTTAAAGATAAATTAGCTAATAAGTGTTTTAGAAATGTCAACATGCAAAAGATTTTCATATATTTTTAAGATATTAGATATTTTTTTTAAAACTACTGCTAAAATTAATATGCACATATGTTCTCAAGACACATTTGGCCCATTTTCTCAAGTTTTATAATTTTCAAGTTAGTAAATTGTGTATATTAAGATCTGGACCTATTAGTTTACATATAGGTAAGCTTATACACTGTGATTTTCATAGTTGTGCTCTCTTGTATACACATTAACAGTATGTTATTAAGAGGGCCATCAGTTTAACACTTTAATTTACTGTGAATAATTATTTAAAAAATAATAATAATAACACACAAGTAATCATGCCCCCCGAACCATATGTAAAACCATTACCACACTGCTATTAAAGGCAACATGCAACACTTACTATTACTAAGAACAGGCAAAGTTGCTCATGAAGGAAGTGTTCTTATGTTCAAAAAAAAAAATCCCTGGATGGAGTGCAACCAAATGCAAAGATCTGGAGATGCAACTACTTTTAACTTAGACGTCTTAAACTTGTTTGCCAGAACTGTATCTGCATATGGACAAACAGTTAAAAATAGTGTAGGTAGAATGCACTTTTTAACTTTGACTAACCAAAGTTATCGAATATTAATGAAGTTCAATGTGTGAAAACTTAAAAGTAAGTTCAGAGAACATTCATAGCCTGATCCATTCTCAGAACAAGAGAGCCCGTATGTAGTGTGCATGCCTGTCTGTTTTAATGAGCAGGCAAATACATTTTGAACACAGCTTATGTAGTTGGGAGGGATGAGAACGGCTCAATAAAATACACACCAGAGGTTGAAACGATGGGGGGAGTAAAAAAAGCTTTTTGACAATGTTAAGCCAGGCAGCTGCTCTGAGGCTACCAGGGGGTTTTTATCATCTCTTCAGATGTTGGATCATAGGGAAAGAGAAGCTTTCCAAGGGTAAGCAAAGTCAGGCAAGCCCTTACAGTAACATCAACATACTACAGCCACAGACAGATTGCTGAAGCACAGTCTCACTGGGGTCTTGTTAAAGCAGAATGGTACTACAACACATTGAAAGAGACCTCTGCAGATTTTCAGGAGACTGATTCACATAGTTCTACTGTTCTTTGCTAAACTTCCCACAGACTACAACAAACGTTGAGTTCAACTGACAGCAAAACTGTCAACACTACTGATTACAAAAAAAAAATTACTTCAACTTGTCCCTCTTTTGCTTAAAAAAAAAGCAAATATCCGAGTGAAAGAAAGGCATGTATAAAAGGCCAGTCCACTGTTTCAATAGTATAGCCGCAAGATGTAAACAATGTAAATTAATATGTTTAAGTGTGAAAATAATAAACCTTCTTAATTATATTCAATATAACATGTAAAAACTTGCCATAAGTTAAACGATTTACCATTAAAATAATACACAAGTTAAACAGCAGAATTAATGAACGTGTTTTATTGTAAAAACACTATATTGTGACCGTAAAAACAGTAATATTGTGAAAAATAATGCTATCATATAAAATGTAATTTATTCCTGTGATTGAATTGTCAGCAGTCAATACTGCAGTCTTCAGTGTCACATGATCCTTCAGAAATCATTTGAATATGCTGATCAATGTTGAAAACAGTTGTGTTGTTTAGTATTTTTCTGGAAACTATGATTTTTTTCAGATTTTTGATTGTGAAAGTTTAAAAGAACAGTATTTATTTTAAACAAATCCTTTGTATAATTATAATGTTTTTAATGTCACTTTTGATCAATTTGATGCATTCTTGCTGAGTATAAGTATACATTACTTTCCAGCCCCAAACTTTTAAAATAATTGGACGCATTTACTTCCATTGTAAGTGCTTCTCTGTAACCTCACTGTTTGCCTTTTTATTTAGAAGAAAATGAGGGATGAGTCGAAATTGTTCTTTGTAATAATCTGCATTGTCAATTGATCTTAACTTGCATCGAACTTAGAATATTCATTTAAAGTCATCAATTCAGAGATTTCCTAACATTAGAGGATATAATTGCACCAAACACAAGTCCTTCAGTACACAACAGCTCACATTCCTGAGTTCAGCAGCTGCATATGAGAGCAGGAAGTCAGTGTATTGATGCATGCCGGTGTCTAAGAAGTGTGTATTAAAGAACAGCTCGAGTCACCGCCCCCCCCCCCCCCCTTCTCTGTATGGCATCGCCTCTATCCCATAACAGCCCCTTGCTCTCACTATGACAGAGGTTAATGATTCTACACCTGGCCTTGGATGAGCTAGTGATATTTTACCTCTTGCAGGAAGAGGGTGATATATGGAGACTGCAGTTGTTTTGGGGCTGTATAAATTAAAGGAATAGCCTGTATTGGCGGGCAGGATGATGAAATAACAGGCACTTTAGGTAATTCCTCTGATAAAGCAGTCTGACCCCCGAGCAGAGCAGAGGATGATAGAATCAAATGTTCTGGTAGAGGTCAGCCGTTGGAGCATCAGTTTAGTCAAGCCATTACAACAGAATACAAAGACCCAGCACCTGTCAAGAGAACAGGCCAGGTGGGTGAGAGAGAAAGAGTCTAAGTTATCCTTCTCTTTTTCAAACCAAATGAGATTCATTTTACCTTTGCAAAGAATCAGGGCAGGGTTGATGGGCTCAGTGTAGAGCACAATTCTCTAAATAAAATATTTCTATAGTCACTGCACATGTGCTGAGCCATATTGCTATGTAGAAAACTGCATATTAGTTCAGATAGATTTTCTCCTGAGAAGTCTAAATAATCAAATCGACTGAATGTGAACACTGAATTGATTTGTATTTCTGGTATTTGTATTTATAATTACAATGTTGACCCATCTCTTACACCTTAACCCACCCTTAAACCTACCCATACCACCAAACCTGTTCCTAAACTTACCCGTATCCCACCTTTATACCAGCAGAATTGTTTTGCAGTACAATATGAACGCAATAAGTACAATACATTGTACTTATTTTTTGATGTAAGTAGAAAGTTGTCAAGGCCAGCTAGTATAAAATGGGGCTGATAATTTTTCACATGGAATTAAGAAAGGAAGAAATATAAAGGTGTGCAAATGCTGGCAGGCTTTTCCATTTTGGATTTTCACAACTTAAGAAAAGAGATCTATTTCTCTCAATAGACTGTTGTATCAGAGCTATGTTCTTGAATACGCTTACAATGTTATGCACATGGCACTTACAGTAGCATATAAATAATGCAAATAAAAGTTAATCTCAGCAACATAAATACATGTCTTACTTATGACTGTAATTTTCCTGCAGAGCTTAGCAGGAGCTGCAGAGAACTGTATATGTGTGTGCGATATCAGGATGTTAAACATTGAAAATGATGATTCTGCATCAGACTACTAAATAAATGAATAAATATGTGGACGGAAGACAGATGATAAACACCAGTACTTTTGCTAACCCATTAGCAGTTGACAGCTCTGCTGCGGGCGCAGGGTTCCTTCCGGTGGGTATGGAGCCTGTATATCAGCCTTATTACACCCCCTACTTCCTGACCTGGCCTTCTAATTCATCCATTATAATTTGTCCTGTCAGGGGCTCTTGTTTTATCACTAACTAACCCAGGCATTACGGTCTTGATTTATGGTGCCGATTGAGTGCTAGCAAATCATGGAATATTTTCATTGATTACCACAAATTGTCTAATCTGCGCTATGTTCGTAGGCCTTGATTGGGTGGTGCTTACCGATTGCTTCCCGCTAACTTAAAAATCAATCAAGGGACACAATGGTTAGAAGGCTGGATGGATCCGGTTCCAAGCCGGTGAATCATCCTCAATCAAATTTGTTGCAAATTTAAATCCATAAGTCATCAAATGAATTCTAATTTGTATGATGCCTACATATGCACTTTCTCATGAAGGAGCCGAGAGAGCATAATCTATGGCCTCTCTGCTGCGTGCTTAAATGCAAGCAAATACGGCACATTATCATTATACTGTTTTTTATGTAACACAACCAAAATCTTCAGAAACAAGGGTCTATAGTTAAAGACACAAATATATTTAAAGGCACTTAGGGTGGTCTGTTTGATACGTGGGGTTTGACTGGAGGTCATTTTTTTTGCTCTATACACTTTTAAACTTTGCCTCGCGTGTTTACCCATTGACATTTGTCATGGACACTAATTATAGTTCACAAACAGGTAGAAGAGATTCAGACAAACAGTATGCAGTCCCATCTCATTTGTATCAATGCCCAGAGAGTGAGACACATCTGGAGGGGGAATCTAAAAAGCATCAGATGCATCTTCTTGAGAAGTTAGCAGGGTTAGGGCATGTTAGCACCTCTGAGGTGCTCCGGCAGCTAAAACATACGTGAGTGCTTTTGTGTATTTGATATGAGGGGCGGATGGCAGGTGTTGAAAGGTGACCAACTCCAGGAGGCAGCTCATCTAGCCACATATTAACATCACTGTCACATTCCCAAACATTGTATTTGTTTACTGAGTCTACTGAGCCTTGGGCATTATGAAGAAATATCCAGTGACAGTGAATCAGAGCTTTTTATTGATAGCAGAACGGAGAGACTGACTGTTGGATCTTCAGCTCATGGATCACTTCTAACAACTCAGCCTTCACAATTGCATCATCTTAAAGCTCAGCAATGACAGGCACCAACAATATCAAGCAGTCGGAATCATTCTGAATTTCAAAGAGCAAGGCGACAGGACGGCATGTCACATCCCAGGCTGCGATTAACTGTGAAAAAGTCAGACAGAGAAAGCAGTAATTGCACAGTAATTTCCTCCTCTCCTCTCAGTAGATTGTGGGATCGTTTTAAATCTGTGGGTCTGAGATGGAAATATTTTAACTTGCTCATTAAAAAGTAAGAATTCATATAACTTTGCCCATTCAGAGGTTTATAGATTCCAGGTTGGAAATGACCTTGAAAGAAAAGTAGATAAAGACATGATAAAAAAAAGCCTCTTAGGGAAAAGTGTCTACATCAGTGAAACATCAACAGGAAATTCACCTAGTTTGATAGTCAGAGAAAAGGAATGATAAAAAAAAAATTCCTTATAAGACACAGAAAAGCATTTTAAATGAAAATCTCAAGACCCCCCCCCCCCCCTTTTTAAAATACTAACTTGCAGTAATTCTAGTTTTGGTGATTGGCATGAATTTGTATTTAGTGTACACAAATTCCATTTTTAACTCTTACAGCAGCTATGACATTCCTTCTAAAAATATCTGAGGACAAGGCATTATCCATCATTATGTGGGAAATTTGGAGCCGTATGCCATAATCTGTGTTTCCATGTACACACCCACACAGCTGCAGCTTTGAACTGATTAAAAGTCTATTCATGATTCGCTCTTCCTATTTTGTCTGGTGACAATAGAGTGCTGTTTGTATTGTGTCTATTCGTGCATATTGTTTTTGTATGATATGTACATAGTTAGTTGGGTGTATGTGTGTGTGTTTTGTGCCTCCACATTTGTAATTTTCCTGTTGTGACTTATTTTTGAACAATTAGCACTCCTGTAGCTCAGACAGTAGTGCATGTCTACTGTGAAAATATGACTCAGAAAATGTGTACAATAGATGTGTAACTTGTATCTTGCTTTGGGGTGGTCTCATATATTTTAGCCTTAAAAAATTGCAATTATGGATCGCTGCAGTTGTAGAGTACAATTTATTTTGCTGTTTACTTTTATTTGACTTTGTTACAAGGTTATTAAATGCTGAGTGGAAACTGCAAAATCGTGGCTTTGTATGAGGTTAAAACTTACATATTTTATTATTGTTTTTCCAAATTAAGTTTGAGTTTTGAGTTTGAGGATCCAACAGAGTTACAAGGTGTTTTTAATGCTTTTCATTGGCTAAATATTTGTAAAATCAACAGATAAATGGAAAGGTTGACCAATAGGACTGATAAAAGTGTATACTGTATAAAATGCTGAAATTTGGAGACACAAGATTTCTGCCCAGACAGACACACTTTGTACATCAAAATAAGAATAAAAATATGTATCATATACTACATAGGACTAGTAAATAACAATCAGTCAGTCACAGACAAATACCAAATACAACCATACACTAAATGTTCATCATCATTGTACAGATTTCTCTGTACAGATGTTTTTAGACAAGACCTACGTAAGTCATTGTCCTCATATATTCTGTGATTTTCCTCATGCAATTTATTTGTGCATTTGGGTTCTGCGCAAATGTGTGCTGTGAGAAGACAGGCTAATGTTCATTCCATCTTCCCCATCAGCCGCCTGACTCATCAATAGATCCATCCACCCAATCAATGGCCTGCAGAATCACTCAAAATGATCAGCCCAAGGCCTGCTCAATCTGCACACAAAATCAGTATGGACATTCATCTTTTGAGTCCACACACAGGCCGTTGTAGGCAGCACTACGCTAACACACATGTTCACACTCTCTCCCTCCCACTGGGGCCAAAACATTAGCTTCAACCGTACAACATTGCCAATATGGGCGGTTGCTTCAACCTAAGCACGGATCCCATTTTGCAAACGCAAATGAGTGTTTAAGGGTCTATTAAACCCACGCACAGCTGAGCGATATGGTCCATACACAGGTGTGTGTGCTAGATCATCCTATTAAAGGCATCCTCCGTGTTTAGCGAAACATGTCCAATTCCCATTTTCTAATTTTTTTCCTCTCTTGTTTCTGCCAAATGCTTGTGCTTTCTGAGCCAAGGTGGAGCACTGGTCATGACATCTGCTCCCCTGTCAAGCATCAAACATCAAACCCATCCCCCCTCGTCCTCCCCTGACTGAGCGCAGGCCCACCATCTCCTTTGAACGCTGGGAAGCGATGGCTTTGAGTTTTCTCCCCCAGGGTCATTATGTTAGCGGTGATAGAGACCCTACTGACTAAAGGAGAGTGAGCGGGGAAAGAAGAAAGAGCAAATCTGAGTGATGGCCAGAGAGAAACAGAAATGGGAAGAGCAGAGTAGAAGTTTCGTTCTCCCTCTCTCTTCACTGGACAATACACCTGTTCAATAGCGAGGGGGCAAGAGTAAGAGAGTGGGACCGCCTGAAACAAATGAAAGGTGCAGTTGCTCAGTACACAGCGGAGATTGCTTATCGATCCAGATGGCAGTATTCAGGCGCGCTCGTGAGAGCCTGAGAATTTTCTGAGGGAGTTAATAACCAGGCAGCTCAGCTGTCCTGTCCAATTCAGCAAACTCTGACGCCTAATCACACCAGGATCCCTTTTTCTGCCCTCCCTTCTTCTTGCCCCTGGGCCCCGTACCTTCCATCCATCCTTTTCAGCTTTATGCCATTTTTTCTCGCTCTCTTTCTATCACTCTATCTCCCTCGTTCCCCTCCCCCTCCCCTCCTCTTCCACTCGGATGGTTCGCTGAGAGTGATTGGACTGACAGCCTATAGAAGGCGGCTAATCAAATTGTTTATTATCAGTCTGAATCAATATGTATGGATTCTTAAAGGATCACAGACAGGACTGAGCGCGAGAGGAGATCAGTGCAGCTGTGGGTTTGGGCCAGGCCCCTCTGACCAGAGCTCTTCTGTTTAAGCAACTTCACTCTTACTTAAGTCGTGACGACCCGGAGGGGTCAGCTGCTGTGGAGGTGGGGGGGGGGTTAGACAGATTGGATATTCCCCCTAACACACGCACAAACATGTGCACCCTCCAGCTTTGAAAGTGTCAGCCCCAGCTGCATGATAAACAACCTGTCAATCACATTACCGGCGAAAACAACGGAGCCTGAATGCCGAGCTCAATTTCAACTGGATGTTGGGGTCACACGGACATTTTCCATCACATCTCTCTCAAAATATGGGAAATTTTTGGAGGAGTCGGGGCACTCAATCTACTTGCGGCCTATGTCTATAGCATTAAGGTCACACACAGCAATGAGTTCCAGGGATTGTGGCGAGTAATTAGACAATGCCAAGGCACACTGAGAGTGAGACATGTGCAGCAGACAGTGGCTTATTGTGCTCTTGGTGGTCTCACCTCTTTCACTGTAACGGCGAATGTGTTTTATAAAGAGACATCAGTGCCGCTTTTGCAAATATACTACCTCGTTTCCTGAGCACCATAGCATAAAACAGAATACTGTGTGATATTTGGTACAGATTAGTTTCTCATATCTGAAGAACAAACCTCTTTGAGAGATGTGATTGGACCCTGTAAAGAATGCTGCAGAGGCAACACTGATCAGAGATATTGATTTGCTCAAATCACATAGCAGGGAGTCAAAAAAGTGAAACGTTTCTCTGTTACCGATAATTAGTATAATAAGCATGAAGAAGCGAGAGAGACAGAATAAGAGAGAGAGAAAGGCTCATCTGTGGCATGGCTGTTGACTCATGGTGGGAATCAATAGGTCCAACAGTGACAGCCTCAGAAGAAATCAAAGATTACCGCTAACATATTTACATTTACAAAATGGTGGAAGAACAGCACAATGAAATGGTTACACTTTTATAGAGACAGATTTTAAGTAGTTATATTTTATATTTATGTTTTATTTTTTATAATATTATAATAAAAATATACATATACATACATTTTAAACATCAACCACCAGGGCCGTAGCTGAGGTTTGCAGGGCCCTGTTTGAAATTGTTTAATTTGTATGTTCGTTCTGTTTATTTATTTGTGCTATTAACACAATAAGTTATTATTATTATTATTATTTTAAGTTTGTAGGTGTCCAGGTACAGAAAACTAATAATTAAATGTAAAATAGCACTGCAAAGTCTTCACTGTAAAAGTTAAATATACAGTCAAACCAACATTTATTCAGACACCTTCAACATTTCTCACATTATCAGTTTCCCTTTCAGTCGATCACTCTTGACGTCACGTCGGTGGCTGACGGATTGGGATATCACTTTGATAGACCAATCTACTTTGAGTGTAAACGAAACAAGCCAATGCACATTGCATCTAGCTGCCGCTGATCACAGTGTGAGTATAAGAAGGCTGAAGGTAGAATGCATACCAGCTTTTCACTTCAGAGCCGAGCGACAGTATCGTTCTGCTCAACTGTGTCTACTGTGAACTATGAGTTCAGCACACTCTCAGAAGCTTCCTGTGTTGGCAAGATTGGCGCTTCAGTGGTGATCGTTCCAGTGTCGAGAAGATTGTACTACCTCCTGTCGTGTTGCAAACGGCCATCTCCCCTGTGAGCCTCAGCACTAAAAGAGCATTTCCTAAAAATCAATTTCCTCTAAAAGAGTTCCAAGGGTGCATCTTTATAAAGATGACGGATCGTCCTTATAAGGATGCTGTTTCACCTGTGCGTTTCTGGGTACATTCACATTCAGTCATTACCTGACACTGAGTGATGGTCACGATCTCTGCCTCACATGTCTGGGAGTCAAGCACGCTGAGGTGGCCTTTATGGATGCGTCATGTTCCCATTGCAGGAAGGTGACCATTTCGGAGCTGTGAACCAGGCTCCACTACCTTCAGGGGGACGGTGTCCCGTGGCCTCTGCCGCGATCTGGGGCTCATTCTGGCAGACAGACGAGAATCACTTCTGACTAGAGCCCGACCGATTTATCGGCAGGCCGATATTATCGGCCGATATAAGCTAATTGCATTTAAATCGGCATCGGCATTTATAACGGCTGATGAAACATGAGAATTAGAGTCTCATGCTTCACTCATGTTATGAGTGTTGCATAGTGTGCCCACCAGAGGGAGCTCTGCAGCTCCAGAGTTAACAACAGCGCCAGAAGTCCACTACAGAAGAAAGCGATCAACTGTGTTGACGGTGAGTCTGTCGTTCGTCATGTGAAATGATTGTAGATTTAGTTCATACCCTGTATATAAAAACTGTGTGGTAGTTCTAGCTAACGGTCCTATCATTATTACTTCTAAATATTCTGTAACATCACTTACAGCCGCTAATGCATTGCTATATTAGATTAGCCACAAAGCTAATACCATGTTTATCAGTGGAAGAGCGCGAACGTTAAAAGGAGGTCAAACTATAACGTTAGCGTTTAACTTATTCTTATTCTATTGCGGTGTGTTTCCCACATAATGACCGCGTAATTGAGCCTTTCACACAGTACGCGGTATGCACGGCGCTTGCCGCTGGGCTCAGCGTTGCCTTTCAGATACAACGCGATTTGCGCTGCGCTATGGCATAGGCGGAGTTTTAAAAACGTTTAGCGGGAGCTCTTTCATAGTCTGTTCCTCCTCCTTTCGGTCAGCAGCAAACATGTATCTGTCCCGTTGTAAGAAGCGAGCGATAGCGCTAGTCCTAATGATGAGAATTAAGAGAGAAGCAAGGAAGAAAAGGCTACCCTCAGGTCCAGAGAACAATTTGGTGAATTCAGGCTGGTTACGTTACTCTAATGCTAATAGCTTCCTTTTTAGCAGGCCCCTTAAATGCTTGCTATTAACTTGTTTGAAGGTGGTTCTTCTCAAAATTGACAGCGGTGTGTTCATGACACTAACGTTAACCATTCAACTTCGAATTGATTCCGTAATCTTCCGGTAATAGTAGGCAAGACGATGTTTTGATTCAGACTGCACAAAGAGAAGAGGAGAAGATATACGGGTCTGTTGTGAATGTGTCTGTGAGAGCAAATATAGTGTAGTTACAGTAACTACAGTAGGTGCGTCAGAAATGATTAAACCAGAGGGGACATGTAAATAAATGTGAGCTGAACAAGCGCTTTTTTTTTTTTTTTTTTTACATATTGTTTCAAAGCAGCTTTACAGACATAACAGGAAAATGTTGAAATAATATTGTTAAATATAAGTAGGTAATACCTATTGCTTGACAAATAAAAAAAATATATATATTTCTCATTTTTGCCTATGTAGGAGATCCCAGTTTATTATTATTATAATTCTAATGATGACATGAGTAATGATACATGGTGATATTATTAATACACATGCTTATTCTTTCTCTGTCTCTCTTTCTGCCTACAGATGGCTGAAAAAGGTGAATGCTGTAGCAGCAAAGTGTGGGACTACTTCTGCAAATACTTTAACTTTAGTATTATAATTTATTTACAGTAAACACACAGACTGTTAAAACCAGCTTCAACTGGAAGAAAGTAAAAGTGTTAAATGTTTAAAACCAGACTGTTTTTTGATCATTAAAAAATATATACTTTTGATGTGCAATTGTTTAGTCATTGAGACTGTAATCTAAGGCTTTTTTTTAACATAGTCCATTCTGGAAAATGGTTTATACAGCCCACATACATAGAACAGGCAGATATTTTGCTATTGAATGTTGTGTAAATGCAGTTTATAGGAAATGGGTCTAATATCCAGATTATTTTTAAAATCAAAATATCGGCTTATAAATCGGCTCTTTTCGAGTTAATATCGGCATCGGCCCCCAAAAATCCATATCGGTCGGGCTCTACTTCTGACAGTAGCGTGGGCGGTTTGATGGTTACAGTGGTGGCAAACCCTGCAGGGAAGCAACCCTGGGTACCACCACTCCTCTTGCTCCTCCGATCCAGTGGAGTGACCCACGGAACATGCTGTGTCCTCTTCAAAGAGCATACCAGCAGTATCCAGTGGACCTCCCCCCTGACGGGATGTCAGTCTCAGCATTGGAGGGAGAGCTGTCGGATGAAGAATTGGCCGCGCTGGCACCCTCCGGGACGGTGACAAAGCCTGAATCAGCTATGCTTTCCTGGGCCACCGTGATGGTAGGGCCTGATCATCGCCGAGGATGGGCCCCCATGTCTGCCCCCGCAGAAGACTCCAGCAAAGCAGCATTGTGGAGCCGGGTGCAGTCGGGCAGTCCCGCCTGTCCAGGCCCCCACCAAACCTGGCAGCAAACGAAAGAACAAGTGGCCCTGAGACAGACGACCCAGAGATGGAGGGATCTGCTCTTCCGGAGATGGTGAACACACCACTCCCTCCCCCGGAATCTTTTGTTTATGTTTTTTCCCTCCATTGGCCTCACAGCTGACAGGTCCCAATTGGGTTCCATATTGAGACCTAAGTGGTACTCATATGTGTATAGACCACGATATAGCATTGGAGCCCGTGTTTCCACTGCAGACTTCTGCCTTTCCAAGAGGGTTTTAATCACCTCAAATGTTTCCATATACACATAAACTGATGTTATATGTGTATTTGTTTCCAAAAACTTAGGATGGATGGGGCTTCCACAGTGGAACGGGTACGTTTTCCCAGTGTTATCCAATCTCACCTAGTGAGGTAGTGCTTTGACAATGGTGAGTGGAACTACTTGTTCATCTCGGTTACGTATGTAACCCTCGTTCCCTGAAGGAAGGAACAAAGATGTCACGTCCCGTCTCCATGGTTGCTGTACTGCCACTGGGCCGCCGGGTTTCCAGTTTGGCTCCTCAGTGAAAACCTGGTATGTATTGCACCTAAAGCCTTCTTATACTCAAGCTGTGATCAGCTGCAGCTGGATGCAATAATTGCATGCCAATGTGCATTGACTTGTTTAGTTTACACTCAAAAGTAGATTGGTCTATTGAAGTGATATCCCAATTCGTCTCAAAATGTCTCTGTTCCCTCCTTCAGGGAACGAGGGTTACCATACCTAACAGAGACATTATTTGCTATAGTTCAGAAAATGGTAATAAAATATGAGAAGAACTCAGCATTAAACTTTGTCAGAAAAAATTCTTCTTGATAATGTCAGATAACTTTGACAGAAAGGTATTTAATGGATTACAATCACTGTTTTGGAACGTTACTTTGAAAAAGTAATTAGTTATAGTTACTCACTACTTGTTCAAAAACGCAGAGGTGGGTAGTAACGAGTTACATTTACTTCGTTACATTTACTTGAGTAATTTTTTGGGGTAACTAATACTTTTCGGAGTATATTTAAAGATGGGTACTTTATACTCTTACTTGAGTAAATTTTTGGGGAAAAATCTGTACTTTTACTTCGTTACTGTGGGTGACGCTGCTCTCGTTACTTTACTTTAATGCAATAAATGTTATAAATGCTTCAGTTTATTCCAAACGCGCCGTCTACTTTTCTCTGGGCAATGAGCGATGCCCATTCGCGAATGATTCATTCTTTTGAGTCAATTCTGTTCAAAGGCTTGATCAAACCAATTGGCAAACGAGTGAATTGGTTCATGAATCAGTTTGAATTAGTCGTTCAGTTCCCTGCCGCACGCGCTGAGCGTCTGAAGTGGTTCACTCAGAGTTGTAACATTTAAGAACATCAGCAGCGTTGAAAACGGGGCTATGGAACTGCACTGAATTGAAAGCAAATCTGCAAAGGCTATTATTTGCTTGCGATGGAGATCCTTATTAGATGAACACCGCGTGTGCCGTCTACTGTTTAACAGGTAATAACTTGGGCTACATTCGATTACAGTACACGATACCACTGTGACATTAGTTTGTTGTACGTGTGTGGCTTATAACAGAGGGGAGTCAAGTTGAATGCAGCTTCCAAAAGACAAAAAATAGCCGATTAAGATTTTATTAATTT
Source organism: Carassius carassius (assembly GCF_963082965.1). NCBI lineage: Eukaryota > Metazoa > Chordata > Actinopteri > Cypriniformes > Cyprinidae > Carassius > Carassius carassius. Next base: position 18,339,473 of record NC_081757.1, on the reverse strand, counting down.
TAATACAATCACACCGGTGCGAGTACGTTTAGCAAGTCATATCATCAGCTGCTAAATCCAGATCTGTGATTGCTTGCTGGCGCTGAGCCAGAGATAGATGTGTTTTTACAGCACTGCGCATTATAACACATCACACATGATTCTTTTGAGCTTATTAAAGCATTGGCCAATCAGAGGTGTTCAGATGAGTCATCGCTAAAATGCCGGTGCTTCCTTCACTCGCTCACTGACTGAATACCTCTTTCTGGCGAATTCTCTTGTCAGAAACAACGAAGTGCAGATGTGTGTACGAATCTTTAATTAAGATATTGATTTCAGTTAGTAACTGAATAACTCTATAATAAAAGTAACTCTATATTCCATATTTATTGCACGTCAACAGACAGCAAGAGTTTTATACTGCACTTCAAGTATTATCTTTGTAAGAAAAGTGTTTTTGGCCACTAGCTTTGTAGATGCGTGTGACACACATTACATGTACACATTACATGCACGTTCTTGCCTTTGACCTCAATGAATTTGAAGTAGTGCTTATATCTCCACCTTGAAAATGGCAACTTTTCATTGGATTGCTCCTGACTCGCAATTTCTGCTACTGCTGCGAATCTCTGTTTAGCTGTTGCGTCGCGCGCGCGTGTGCGCGTGTGTGTTTGGCGCCACTGGCGCGTGTGCTGGCATGTGTGTAAAAACATTGTCTCTGATTGGCTACCATGAAATACATGACTTTGCATTAGCCAATCATAATCGCTTATCTCATTATTAACCCACCTCCTCACTCACTGTGTGAGCCAGGGGTCCGTTCGGATTGCATAGTTTATTAAATCAATGCATAGTAACGCACCGCATTTAACGTCCAATAATGTTAACGCGTTGTAACGACGGGAAAAGTAAAAAGTAATTTTTTGTATCAATTTTACTGGTAGTCCACCACTGTATAAAAAATTTTTGGGGTATATTATGTCACAGTTTACTTTATTTTGCTATATTCACATAGGCTACATAAATGATTACAGTGTCCTGCAACCACTAGTAAAAAATATATTTAAAAAAGTTATATCTGGTGTCTGAATAATTTTTGGTTTGATGTGGATTAATTCTTGTTAAAACTATGAAGTAATTCAGTCAAGAGCAGTGAGTGATTTTCTTTCTTTCATTTTCTTGGATAAACATGGACATCGACAGCAGCTAGTCACTTTAAGAGACAATGAATCCTTATGATGATACATAATTGATTTCTTTCTCCACTGTTTACTTTCACTTAAGACATTACCGACAGTTTTTTTTTTCTTGAAGATACTCTCCAACATGGGTATTTAAAAAAAATAATAAATAAATGTATTTGTCGGTACAAGAGCAAGAAGAGGCAAATTCAGTGTTCAAGCACTTTGAGACTCATCTCTCCGCATGCGCCCTGTGGCCTGAATTGGGCTCTTTCACATCCTTTTCTGTTTGCATATTAAAACTGCGATTTGTATTTGTTCATTCAGTTGCAAGAGGAGGCGAAGGAGAGCTCGATTCAGTGTTGCTGTGTGTGAGACGCGGCTCTTATATATGCGCACCTAAACACGGCGCACGAGTACTCCGAGTTTTTTCGCGTCTTGTGTTTGAATGCTTTAAACTCTTTCAAATGTTTAAATTTGCAAGGCTTAAAAACACTTGCAAATGAAAAGCTTTCATGACGCAACTGTCCTTAGCATCCTGAGCATCTTTTTAGGCTGGCCTCAGCCAGTCGGTTGAGATTGCCGGGGGCCCCCCCCTCAGCCATGGGCCCCTATAATCGTCACCACCTTTCACCCCACTAGCAACGGCCTTGTCAACCACCAAGGCTAAAGTTAAGGTATAATTTGTCTGCTTCATTAGGTTCAGGTTTTATACTGCCAGATTGAAATCTGACATTATAAAATGAGGGTATGCTCTGTGGCCCTGTATCAGAACGTCACAGCCAACTTTTAACAGTGATGCTAATTACAGCTGTTTTATTTCATTTGGCCCTTTTGATCTCAGATTGGAAGCGGATATCAGAAACCACCCATAAGTGGCACAGTTGGCCTACATCTGATACAAATGTTGGCACAACCTTGACACAACATTGGCAAACTACCCATGCCTTTAACCATTCAGTCAAAGGGTGAATGCCAGGACAGTGGGGCACCCCTGCCAGTGCGCTCTCTCTCTTTCTCTCTCTCTTTCAATTCAATTCAATTCAATTCAAGTTTATTTGTATAGCGCTTTTTACAATACAAATCATTACAAAGCAACTTTACTGAAAATTGTTTCTACAATATTTATTAGTAGCTTTTAAGTAGTGACTGTCAGATTGTGCGCGTATGACAGGATTTAATAATGTTCTCTCTCTCTACCACTCACTTTAAAATGTATGTGAACACCAAAGTGTTGCTCTACATATAGCAAACCAGGTTATCTGCAGTAAGATTTTGTTATTCAGGTGTGACAAACTAGTTTATCAAGTATGCATGCATGCATAAAAACACATAACATAGACACAGTGATGGAAGGAGCCAACTTATATAGTATAGTAGAACACGTTCACAAAAATGTTCCATGATGTGGAAACATAGATAAATGTTAAACTACTGTAAAAAAAAAAAAAAATGATAAAGCGATGTCTTCTTCAAACTACACCAGTCATTATTATTATTTTATTTTAATACTTAAAACCTAAATGTAATATTGTTTTTGCAGAGGCTGAACTTTACAGTTTTGTTATTTCAAATAATTCTTTACAATTATTTTATATTATTATTTAATGTATTATATTATTGTCACAGCTACAGTATTTTGTGAGAAATTATAAGAACACACATACATACACATAAATGACTAGCAGTGATGACCCAGCGAAGAGGGATGAGAGAAACGGGCAATTAAAATGATCCCAGTCTAGCACTAGGAAACTTGTTCCACAACATCAAAGCAGAGCTTTGCTTCAGGGCTGCCTGATACCAGCTCTCCTCCAAACAAGCAGAACACTGCTACACAGACCTGCTATTACTTAATATGATGATTAAAACAGCATGTTATGTTTCAGCTGTACAACTAATTGTGCATTTAAGAGCGACATGTCTGAATTTGTATGCAGATATGAGGGTTATATAGAAGTGTTGTTGATATAAAGTCTGTGAAAACGCATAATGTGTGTGTGTGTGTGTGTGTGAAGGAGAGAGCGTTCCAATAACCCATCCCTACATTAGGCTTAATTAATACACACTAGTGGTTTGATAACTGAGAGTCTGAAAGTAGATCTCTATAAGAGATACTTAATCCTACCGCAGTCCTACCATCTCTCACTCTTTCCCGCTCAGTCTCTCTCTCCCCTTTCCTGTGGAGGAAGTCTCCAGTGGACTCATTAGTAGATGGTTCAACAACCAAAATATCCCCCGAGTCTAGAACCACTTCCACTTCTCTACACACAGACAAAGGTAAATGTATGCACTTAGACATATACATTCACACAAATAAAACACACACACACACACACACACACACACTATACCAGCTATGTATTGACACATCCATTGCACTCTTTCATCCAGGTTTTTTCCCGTTCTGTTTTCTGAATACTGAAACTACCGCTGGTCATTTTCTCATCCTTGTTTTAAACTTTTCACATGCACGACAAATGCTGCAAAGAATAGAACAAAATTTTTTATTTAACCCAAGTTAAGAAAGCAAAGAAGAGAACATTGGGTGGAAAACATACAAAACTAATTGGTGAATAGTACAACTGAGCAGATAAAAAATAGAGCACAGAACAACAAAATATAGTAAACAACAACAAAATTGTTTATCACATATATTCTGTTCTTTTCCATTCCAATCTGTTAATGTTCAATATATATATATATATATATATATATATATATATATATATATATGTATATGTATATGTATATGTATATGTATATATATATAATTATATATATATAATTATATATATATATGTGTATATATGTATGTATGTATGTATGTATGTATGTATACAAGATATGTTACATAATATATATACATATACAAGATATGTTTTATGGCTCATGAAAAGTGTACAATTTTTCAAGTTGTAAATAAAACAACAATTATTGAAGTACATTTCACACGCACACACAATTAATTTAATGCATATTAGCATATTAGAATGATTTATGAAGGATCATGTGACACTGAAATCTGGATTAATGGCTGCTGAAAATTCAGCATTGCATCACAGGAATAAATTACATTTTAAAATATATTACAATAGAAAACAGTTGTTTTTACTGTATTTATCGTGTATAGTAAATGTATAATTCAGATCAGTTACAGTAAAACGGAAGAAATCAGCATGTGATTTTGCTCAATTATTTTTTTCCCCCAGACAAAACATTGAGCTCTTTGTCCCATCACAATATTTCTCACACTTTGATGAATTGAAGAATGAAAGGGTGGGCTGTAGTGTGGAAGGATGTGACAGTTATAATTCATCTCAATGCTTCCTGTGATGTTATAGTCTGATATAGAGTCACCTCCCACCAACCACTTTCTTTGACACACTCCCATTTCCTATGGACATACATATTATTTTCATCTAACCTGCCATTTATCTTCAGGGCTGAGTGCTAGGCATAGGTGTGTGTATGCACAGAAACCCGGCAGTGAATCAAATCAATTGATGGAGAAGTGAGCCGGCTGCCTCCGGGTGCTTACTGAGCATGAAATATTATGGAGATTGTTGTTTAAAGTGATCTCTTCATCATCATCAGCTCTGCGAGAGAGAGAGAGAAAGAGAGAGAGAGAGAGAGAGGGGGGGGGGGGGGGTGGGGGGAGCGAGCAAGAGTGATTCCCTGTGCAGAACACAGCTGTCATAACTCAATCAGCCGGATAATGTAGCACGAGTCGGCCACGTGTGTCGGATGCTCTTTCACACTAACACTCTCTTTCTTCTTTAAACACTGTCTTGCCCCCTCCAGCAGTCATAACCCATGACGGCCGCGCTTGTCACAGCTCATATTTTACACTGCCCGTCATACTCACTGATGGTCCCCTGTCACACACACACATACACTCACAGCGAGCGGAGCTTCATCCGTGAACACACAGTGATTTCAAAGGGGCTATCACACACATACACACAGATTTTACACACAGAGCGTGGGATTTCTCATGCTGGATTATGCTAGTTACATCAATGTAGTGGGTCTGTGTTAAGCATGACAGAGAGCCTGAACCACACACTGAATGTTCAGTGGCTCATGACATTTAAACTATAGCTACATCTGAGTAGAACATAACGTGCAATATCTCTCAGGTGGAAAAACGTCTCAAGGTTACGAATGTAACCCTGGTTCCTTCAAGGAATGAGACGCTGTGTCGAGCGATTTGGGGAACGTTCCTGACGTGATCGACTCTGAATATCATGTGCAATCTGTCCAATGGAAGGGCGTGACCTCACAGGCGGGGTGACGTAGCGACCAGTAAGCTATAAAAGCACGTGCCGTGCAGCTGGCTTCAGCTTCGAGTAGGGAAGCAAGCGCCGGCATGGGTGCCGGGAGTATGGCTCTGCAACGCAGCGTCTCGTTCCTTCAAGGAACCAGGGTTACATTCGTAACCTTGAGATGTTCCTTTTCAGGAACTTGAGCTTTCCTTAATAGGGTATTCACTTCTTGTTCCATAACCAGAGCCTGCCGGGGGCCGACTACTTTCGGTGTAACCCCGTTGAACTTCGGCGGTGGATGACCGAACTGAATGCAGTAGCCATTTTCTATTGTACGCAGGACCCAATGAGATACATTTGGCAGTAGTTGCCACGCTGCTATATAATCTAATAAGGGAATCAGTCTCTCGACTGACCTCTGGTGTAAGAGGCCCCCGAAGGGGCGGCGAGCATCCCAGCTCCGCTACTCTCGCGGGCGGAAATAACTGGGAGTGGCGCTCGCTGGGGGCCGCTGTGCCCTGAAACTCTGGCAGGGTTGGCAGACCGACCTCCTGAGGGCACTGAGGTGAGGCGGGCACCGTATAATGAGGTGGACCGCGCTCTACCCCAGTAGGGGCTACCCTCTGGATCCCTGTGCCACTGGCGTCAGGATCTCTTTGTCGAGGACTTCTGGGCCTCGATAACTGTTCTTAAACCGGGCTTGGATTTGGAAGTCCCCGACTCAGAGCGTTGCTGAGGCCCTCGGTCCCGACGTGGGGGAACACGAGCGGCGACACTCTGTTTTTGAGCATCTCGATATGAGGAGCCGGCATGTGGCGTGGTCATCTCCCGCCCAGATGTACCACGAGAGCGACGAGGGAGGAAATTCTGGAATGCCGCCGCCTGTTTCCGTGCCTCCTGGAACCTGTCGACGACAGTATTGACTGTGTCGCCAAATAGGCCAGAAGGCTGAAGCGGGGTGTCCAAGAGGCAGACCCTGTCTCTTTCTCCAATTTCTGACAGGGTCTGCCATAAATGCCTCTCCGTGGCCACTAAGGCTGCCATAGACCGCCCAATCGCGCGAGCGATCTCTTTAGTGGCATGGAGGGAGAGATCAGCGGTCTTTCTAAGCTCTTCAATATCTTCAGACTTGATCCCCTCCCCCTCGTCGATATCTCCCATTAGGTTGGCCTGATATGCTTGCAGGACTGCCATGGTGTGAAGGCAAGCCCCAGCCTGACCTGCTGCCACATAACCTTTGCCCACCAGCGAAGATGTCACTCTAAGAGGCTTGGTGGGCAACGTCGGAGCCTTTAGAGACGATGCCGACCCGGGCGACAGATAGCCCGCGAGCTTCTGTTCGACCTGTGGCACCGCTCTATAACCCCGCTCTCTCAGCCCCATCACGTTGCCATAGTATAGTGAATCGGGGCCGAAGAGGCGGGTCGAATATGGATGATTCCACGATCTCGATACTTCGTCGTGGAGATCGGGAAAGAATGGTAGGCTCCGATGTGGAGGTGGTTGTCTCGGCCGCAGAAAGCGTTCATCTAACTTGCTTCTCGGCGGCTCAGAATGTTTCTCAGCAGGCCATTCGATTTTTAATTTATCGACTTTGCGCGTAACCACCTCCAAAAGCTCCTCATGTTGGGGCGACAGGGGTGGCGAATCCCCAGCAACAGTCTCCACATCGACCTCCTCGGAGGAAGAGAGGTGAAGAGCTGATCCCTCACCCTGGGGGGTGACCGAATGCCAATGCGTCCGCATTGGCAATCGTTCAAAATGCGCCCTCTCGAGAGCCGACTCAGCAAGCTTCGATCCCAGGCAAGCCACACACAAATTGTGTGTATCCCCACCCGTGATGTAGCGAGGGCAGGGAGGAACACACAATCTGTAACGTGGCTTGGATTTGCCCTTAACATGCTTGGTCTTTGCCTTTACTTTTGGCATATTGAGCTGTTCTAACGATATTTTAATACTTTTAGAGACAGACAACAATAAATAGGACCAACATAGGACCATCAGGACAGACTTTTGACATGCACACACAGAGCGCTTGCTGACAGACACGAAGCTGAAGCCAGCTGCACGGCACGTGCTTTTATAGCTTTCTGGTCGCTATGTCACCCCGCCTGTGACGTCACGCCCTTCCGTTGAAGACACGATATTCAGAGTCGGTCTCATCAGGGACGTTCCCCAAAGCACTCGACGCAGCTCAAGTTCCTGAAAAGGAACTGCAGTTAGGTGGTCAACAACATAAGCGCCCTCTCGCGGCTTCAGACGGTAATGTTTTCTCTTGGTTCATTTCTCCTGGTTCATGTCAAATTAATTTTGATAAATAAGTTGCACCTGACTATAAGTCGCAGGACCAGCCAAACTATGAAAAAAGTGCGACTTATAGTCCGGAAAATACGGTACTGTATATATATAGATATATATAATTTAAATAATAAATTGCTAGCAAATTTCACAAGATAAGTACAAAGAAATGTCAAGTAACTCATTAAATATTAATAATCTTTTCGTTTTAAGTCTTCAAGTTATTTTAAGTTTTTTATTTATTTATTTATTTTTTTTAGTAGTACACTCTTTTCATCCATGCGCCATAAAAAATATCAAAATGAATTTTAATTCACAAATTACTTTGTGTATAAATTAATAGACAGGACCAAATAATGAATGTCATGCCATGACCGCAGTAAAATCCATGTAGTAAATACCTGCTTTCACAGTAATTATATATTGAATTAATAGTCTGATTATAGATTGGCCAACTTAAAATCAAAATGATCCACTTTATCCCAGCATGGCTGTAATTTTATCTCTGCCATACACACAGAGGTCACGTCCCCTCTCCAACTCCTGTACTGACCCATGGCCTGTGTGTTGTGTCCTGGTTAATGGTCCATTCCACAGCTCGGTCCAAAAAAGAGAGGACTGCATAATTAAGAGTCACTAGATCGGCCATCCGCTGTTCTACCCGTGTCCGTTACCGTGCCGACTGATATTACATCACTCTGGACGTGTCCTGGATACAGTAGCAGAGAGTGTGTTGCTGTGTGAGGAAAGCCAGAGGCATCAAACCATGATGGAGAAATCATGACCCAGTGGTACAGTTAAGAGGTCAATAACCAGGAAAACTAGATTTCCAGCTAAACAAAACTATACACACCCACCAAAATTGGTTTAATATGAGAAGCAAAGGAACTGAATGTTTTCTCTTTGAGCTTTTAATGGATATTCAATTTCAATTTAGCCTTCAGAGAATGTCTGTCTCCCTCAAGAGGTCAAAATTAATATTAAATAAGCTATTATATTTTATTTAAAACAATTATGTGCCACTGACAAATGAGAATGATTAAAATGTTATAAGGAGGGGGAAATTCATTTTGTTAAAAATGCAATTTCCAGGAAATAAGATAATACAAAATAAAATAGTATAAAAGGATTTTTGAATAGAATAGAGTAGCTTTTTATCGTCATTGAACGGCAATGTTTTTTTTTTGCTCTTACATTGAAAGTACACACATACATACAAAAATGTAAATTTAATAAAATGTAAACAATGATACAGAAAAAGTAAATAGTGCAAATGTAAACAGGTGTACAGTAGACAGTGTAAATGTAAACAATTATACATATCAAATGTGCAAAATAGGTATAGTGCAAATATGTACAGTAGCGAATGAAATATTAAGAAATACAAGAGAATTTAGGCATAAATACAGTATAAATATGAGTACAGTGTGTTGCACAGTTCCCTTTCAGTCGGTCACTCTCGATGTCATGTCGGTGACTGACTAATTGGGATCACGCTTCGAGAAACCAATCTACTTCGAGTGTAAACTAAATGAGCCAATCACACTGGCATGCGATTATTGCATCCAGCTGCAGCTGATTTCAGCATGAGCATAAAAAGGCAGCAGGTGCAATGTACAGTATGCCAGCTTTTCGCTTCGGAGCCGACCGACCACATTGTTCTGCTTCATCCAAGTCTTTAATTTCCCTGAAAGTGTCTTTGTAAAGATGATGGATCGTCTTTTTAAAGATGCCTTTTCACCCCTTGTGTTTCTGGATAAGGTTGTTTCCTGGTGCCGGGTGATGGTCACGATCGCTGCCTCATGTGTCTGGGCATTAAACATGCTGAGGTGGCATTCGTGGATGAGTCATGTTTCCATTGTGGGAAGATGACCATCTCGGAGCTGCCGGCCAGGCGCCGATTCCTCCAAGAGCCACGATCTAGTGCTCGTCTTGGTGGCTGCCAAGGGTTACAGTGGTGGCAAACCCCTCAGGGAACCAACCCTTGGGGACCCACCATTTCCCCAGCACCTCCGATCCAGTTGAGCTGCCAAAGGAATGCACTGGGCCCACTTCAGAGAGCGTACCAGTTATATCCTGCGGATCTCCTCCTGACAACCAGATGTCGATCACTGCATTGGAGAGAGAGCTCTCTGAGGAAGATTCAACTGCACTGCCACCCTTCGGGATTCTGGCAATGCCTCAAATCGGATCCGAAAATGACAACCATGCTTTTCCGGGCAACTGAGAAAGTAGTGGTCAAGTGGAAACCTCCACCACGTCTCGAACCTTTGCGGTTGGATGATTGGTTTCTCGGGGTGGCTTGCGCTGGTTCTCAGTGCCCCACCTCTACCTTTCTTCCCGGAGGTGCATGAGGAGCTCACCAGGTCATGGCCGGCAGCTTCTACTGCGGGAAACCGATATGCTTGTTCTTCCTCCCACACCAACCTCAAAGGTACTTGTCTGAACTGTCTGGCAATGCTTATATGGCCTGTGGAGAAGTTGTCTCTGCCTTACACGCTACAGCATTACTGCAGGTTCATCAGGCCAAGGCACTGAGGGACCTGAACGAGGGTGGTCACGATCTGGAAGTTCTGAAAGAGCTCCAAACTACTACTGACCTCGCACTCCGAGTGCCTATGGTCACTGTGAGTTCTCTGGGTCATGCGATGTCCACACTTGTGGTCCAGGAGTGCCATCTCTGGCGGTGTTTGGTCAATCTGTGATGCGATCTGGGCAAATTTTTTCATTCAATTAATATTTTCTAACATCTTGTCTATCATCTCTGAAAATATCTTGGCTAAATTCACTTTTTTAGTGCAGAAAAATTGCGATTTTATTGCAGCAAGCAGGAAAGACTGTGTCTCATGTTAAGAGTTCTGTGGAGGTGCTTTCTCTTAACACCACAAAAACAGTTAACCTATCAAAATAAATCAAGTAACATATAATAAAGTTGTATCAATGCACATTTCCTGTCAATCCTGTGTAAACTACGGCACACAAGAAAAAAATGCAGTCTGAAGCTGCTCACTAAGACGATCTTGCTCATTTCAGTCTGCTCAATCGTTGTGATATCAGTGCCCTAAACATTTTTTATAATAGACTATTTCACATCCAGAGATGAAGGATCGGATGATGATGTTACTAAAGAGGAGGAGTCAGATGAAAGTTTGTTATATGCACAGGTGCACTCGCTTGTCTAACTACAAGGTACACTATTCGTGCTATTCAAACATACAAGGGGTGATCAAAAGTTCAGAGACTATGGCCATGATGATAAACAATGGAAAACTGTACTCTTCAGGGTAACATTAGTCTGTTTGTGTAATGATGCAGTATAGCGCTCCTGACAGACAGCGATCGTTAAGTACAAATGAAAGTGAAACCCATCTCACTTTAAACCCGTTTTTCTCAAAATTATGCTCCTGTGGCTCAAGATGTAGAGCATTGTGCTAGCAGCGTTAAGTTGTGGGTTTGATTCCCAGGGAACACGTTAGGTAAAAACTGTTAGCCTGAATGCACTGTAAGTTGCTTTGGATAAAAGCGTCTGCTAAATGCATAAATTTAATTTAATTTCATTTCATTTCATTTAACTATTAGCCAACTTCAGATAGTCCAGATGGCAACTTTTGTTATGTTCAAGCTATGGACAAAATGAAAATGGTTTTGGAAAGGGCTTGAACTCAGCTTTTATATGGTATCAAAACCTAAAAAAATGTAACATTTCACCATGTGTTGGGTTTTCCCAGGTTGCATAACATATGAGGGATGCCAACAAAGTTTGGTTCCTTAATGCCCCTGTGGGCATTCGACCCAGAGAGTGAGGAAACTGCTCTTTGGGGAAAGGCGATGGCACCTCTCCCTTCCCCAGAGGAGGGCAGGGTGGAGTATCTGGAAAAACTCGATGAGAGAGCATTTTTCTATATCTCTGGGTCCCAGAAAGGCACGGAGAGTCAACCTCCTCCTTTGCCAGATGGCAGCAGTGGGCAGTTCAAGAGCATCAACAAAGGCCCTACTCACGCACCCTCTTCCAAACTGTGGAACCAGGTAAGCGTTGCACTGCACACTCAGACCCCTCTCAGCCTCGGCTATGCGATTCATCCCCCCAAGTTCAGCGGGATCCATGTCACAACAATGAAGGCAGACAATGCTCCTGTCTTGCCTGCAGAGATCGCAGTCCTACTAACGTAGGGTGCGATAGAGCCAGTCCCTCCAGCCGATATGAGGATGGGGTTTTTCAGCACTTACTTTCATTGTGCCTAAGAAAGGCAGTGGGTTAAGACCAATCTTGGACCTGCGTATATTGAACCAGACTCTTCACCAGTTACCGTTGAAGATGTTGACGCAGAAATGCATCTTTGGGTGTGTACGTCCCCGAGATTGGTTTGCAGCTATCGACCTGAAGGACGTGTACTTTCATGTGTCGATCCTTCCACACCACAGACCATTTCTGCGGTTTGCGTTCAGAAACCTCTCACTGCCAGTTGTTCTACTCCCTAACTGAGGGAACACTAGGCACGGATGCACTGGCACACAGCTGGCCACTGGGCCTGTGCATAGTATGCGTTTCCCCCAAACAAGCTCAGGGAGGACAAGGAGCAGGTCCGGCTTGTGGCACTGTATTGGCCCACTCTGACTTGGTTCACCAAACTAATGCTCCTCGTGACAGCCCCTCCCTGGCAGATTCCTCTGAGGATCTTCTGACTCCCACATCCAGACCTCTGGAAACTTAATGTCTGTTCCCTTGCCGGGACGTGGAGGTTCTTGGTAACCTACCCCAAGAGGTAGTTGACACAATCACATCACAGATGGAGCCTGTTCTTCTAGTGGTGTTCTTCTCATTGTGAAGACCCCCAGAGATGCCCAATTAGGGTCGTGCTTTCCTTTTTGCTGAAAGGTTTGGAGTGAAGGCTGTCTCCCTCCATCCTTAAAGTATATGTTGCTGTGATTGCTGCTAACCATGACTCCGTGGAAGGGAAGTCAGTAGGCAAGCATGAAGAGGAGGCAGACCCAGCCCTAGCTTTGCTCTGTCCAGGCCTTGAAATGCTACGTAGACTGGACACAAAGCTTTAGGGATTAGACCAACCCTTTATCTGTTAAGGAGGCCGGCAGAAGGGGAATGCCATCTCTAAGCAGAGGATGCCCCACTGGATTGTGGATTTCATCATCCTGGCTTTTCAAGATTGTGATCTCACTCTACTAGAAGTGTTGCATCCTCCTGGTTGCTGGCTCATGGGGCCTCGCTGACAGTTATTTGTAGAGTTACGGGCTGGATGACCCCCAAAACATTCGCTAGATTCTATAGCCTTCTCACCTCAAATGGGTAGAGGCACTGGGAGGCCCCGGTTAGTGTCGGCTCACTAGAACTACTCCAGAGAGATGGCATGTGGATAAAAAATGTTCCGAAGTCTGGAGGTGCGTGTCTTAAGGGATCTGTAGCATCTTCCAGAGGGCCACAGAGTGAAGAGGTGGTTTCTGGGGTGGGAAGAGTCCTTTATTATACTTCTGGCCTGTTTTATGCATCTGGTGCTGTAAATGTCAGCAACTGAAGGCAGCTGTGCATCAGTGATTTTTTTTGATGACTCTCTGCAAAGCTTTTTTCTCACCAATAGTGCAGCCAGCATAACACACTAGAATGCAGAGGGAAAGTATGCTTCCTACTGAACAGTGGTAAAAGGACACAAGCAGCTGCTGAGACAGGTTAGTTTTCCTCAGCATCCCTCCTAGATTGACTAACTAACAAACTATTACTTTTTAATAACAAGATTTAGTTTCACAAATGCAGTCACCACTAACAATTCTGAAAACTTTGAATGTGAGTACTTTATTTTCAGACAATAATTTTTTTTTTTTTTACTTTTTAACATTCTATATTTTAATTTAAATCAGGATAATATTTTATTAACTTTATTTAAACTAAGCGATTTAACTCATTTAAAATGAATTGGACAATGATAACTAGTAAAACAATAGTAATAGCAATAGTAAAATGCTTACTGTAATCATACACGTGTTACACATGTGTTTGTGTGAGTATAGAGGTGACAGTAGGACGAAGACAAGCACCTGATACTCACTTCACCTTGACATATGCTACAGCCTCCTCTAATGCTAATGATGAAGTGAGAGAGAGAGAGTAAGCATGTAAAGAGGACAAGTACACAACTTCCTATTTAATTAACAAGCATCATCTTTCAGTGTGTGTTAACATTCACAAATGTTGCCAGTATCAATAAAATAATTTGAAGAATTTATAGAAACTCTTTTAATGTAACTAAAGTAAAAATCAAATAGACATGATTCACAATTTATGACGCTCAAAAAAAAAAAAAAAAAGAAAAAAAGTTATTTTGCACAGTCAACCACCAATTATTTACATACACCTTAATTTCTCCCTGCTTTTCTTTTTCTCTTTTCATTCATGAAAATTCAACAGCCCCTCCTTTTGCCATCTCCTCTCAAAGTTTCCATCTCAGCATACAGCTGCTTTCATTTTACATTCTCCTCTCATCCCTGCTGCTTGGTTGAAGCCACTGGTTGTTCCTGCAAGCGGAATGTTTTTTTGTCATGCTGACAAGCCTCTCTGTTTTCATTTGTGGCCTACTTGCAATCTGCTTAATAAATTCATCCCTTAAAGTTTGTCACTCAATTTAATATCAAAGTCCTATGCTATTATTTCCATTTGACTAAAGCACTGTTGACTCGCACATCTTTAGTCATATCTGTTTTAATTACTCTTTTTTAATTACCCTTACCCTTAACAATGGAATTATATTTTTTAGATAAAATAAAATAATACTGGCAGCTCTGCTTAAGCTTACAGACATTGCACCCTCTCCCACACTCACTTCAGTATATAAGGGAGCTCAGCAGTCTTGCAGAACAGCAGCAATTTACGAGCCTGTTATCTGTCAGTCTGTGTGTGTTCACGTCAGTGTCTGCATATGTGTCTTTGTATGCAATCCTGTGTGTGTGTGTGTTTGTGTGTGTGAGGTCCTGAGAAAGTCTGAATTTCAGTCCTGTGTTCTGTCATTGCTCTGATAAAAATGATGGAAACAGTGAGACTTGTGGAGCAACCAGACTTCAACACTATCAATGGAAAGACCTTTGTTTCCACGCCAGCTCAAACAGTTAATCCTTAAAAAAATTAGATAAGACACTTTTGTTCAGGATGACTACAACCAATCACAATGTCTTTTGTGAAACATAAGAAATTACTAATACAAAGTACTGAAGAAGGTGGTCAATTATGTTTGCTTCACGTTTGCTTTGAGTTTTAAAGAATATGATCAATCAAATAAACTGTAGATTTTATATATGTATATATATATATATAATATGTATGTATGTATATATATATTTACATACCAGTTTGCCTTTGAGTCCCAAGTTATTAGCAAAACCATTTTAAAATAAAACAAAAGGCCAGCATGACCAGGTAGAGACGTCAGACACCAGATTAAAAACTACACTGGTTAAAAACATTGCATTTCACGTGTCAAAAATTGGTGTCCACAGTGGTTGCTTGAATAAAATTGTTTGGCCATCTAAAGCAGGGCTGCCCTTAATCTGTGGAAGGACAACAGATGAAAAGAGGGTCAAATACACACTTGTGATTCATTCAGCACACACACGTAACGTCTTTTGCCAGCGGCCACCTGTTGCTGTTCTTAAACACTGCCTCATCCTGGCATCTCTGTCGAGTTGTGTTGACTCTCTCTCTCTAACAGTCCTTCTATACTAACCTGATCTCCAGATGTTATCATACTCAGAGTGCACTGTTACTGTCCACAGCTGGCCACCTACCACACTCAACTACCATTTATAGACCCTCTCGAGGTAAAAAACAGCCGTTTTAGCTTACCGCCTCTACGGATGATAGCCTAAACAATGCCTGCATTTCTGCCTGTACAGAAGGTTTGTAAAACTAGAGGGCAATATCTTTACTTGTAACAATGCTCTGAAGCACAGAGAAGATTTAATCACTAACACTTTGGACATTTCCAATCACTTACAACGCCTTTTTTTGATCAAATTTAATTAATGGTTTGTAATTACCTGAGCTTAAATTAGTAACATTTAAATGCATCCATTTAGTTGATTAAAGTTAGACGATGTAAGAAAGAGAGAAAGAGGTAAGCTAAGCCTTGAGGAACTGAGAAGAACAGAAAGAAAAGGAGAGGGGAGTCGGGTGTCAGGTGCACACAGTGAAGCAAGCTACAAAAAGCCACAGGTAAATAAATGACGAGGGACCGTCGTGTCACTTCCTTGTCGGTTGAGCTCGGCTGAATATCGTGTAAGGCTCAGTCATTACGCGCTCTCAGATTCACAGCGAAGAGCGTAGTCTAGTTATGTCACTCAAAAATGCTTTTCTCGCTCTCGCTCTCCCTCTGCTGTGTTCATCATGATTTCTATTAAGTGTAACTTACACATGAGAGATTTACAGGGTTCAGCTAAGTAAGGTAAAGCCCAGTGTGAGATACTGAACCCTGGCCCTCAACGATAATCACGCGAATAGCATCAAAAGCTAACATCTGATTTAAACCACCTCGCTCAGAAAAGTCTCTTTTTTTCTTTCGCTCTTCTCTCTGAAAAGCAATATCTCATATCTCTTTATCTTTATATACTAATTTGCTTTTTCTTTTCAGGGTCCAAACCAGCCAAAAACTGGGTGGAATGAAAATATCCAGAAGGCTTTAAAAATTAATGGAAGAGGTTGCTGTTAAGTCCTGTTATCAGTTAATTGTGGGTGTTTAAGACTTTTTATAACATTTTAGAGAAGGAGCTGTTTTTTATGGAGCTGTTTTATATTACAATTCATACTTAAGCGTAAGCATGCATTATTACTGACTACATAAGGAGTTAAATAAGTGTCCTACACCATCTTTAAAATTCTTTAAATGTTCTCCAGAATTGTGCCGCTGGAGAGCTCTCTCTCCCTCTCTTTTGCCCTCATTTCTCATCCCTCTGTCCATCTCTCCCTCGTTATTTATTCAGTAAAATGGGAGATTGATCAGGTAATTGCATTAGGAGGGGCAGATTGGTTATAATCATGGTGGTATTGGCAGCTCGGGGCTGGAGGCTCAGCACTGACATTAACTCAGACTCTGCAGTCAGAGGTCAGCACCGCTGAGATTAAACTCTTCTCTCTCGATGGTCAGCTTGGTTCGGGCCATTTTACAGCCTCACATCACCCCAACTGACCCCTTGATGACCACTTGACAAAATGGAGGGGAGGGTGAGGACAAAAGAGAGCTGACCAAGGAGGATGAGTGCTGAGATGAAAGGAGGAGGGAGAGGTAACAGAGGGGAGAGGTAACGGCGAGATGTGGAAAAAAATACAAAAATCGCACAAAGACCGATGCAGCATACCAAAGGAGTGAGGTCATGAACACTTCCTTTGCATCATATTCCTTCCATGCATGTATGCATATCAAACAAAGTTAATAGTGATATTCTCAATTACTTTATTTATTCTTTTATCTTTTTAAAAATCTTTTTTATTATTTTATTTTATTATTTTTTAAATCCTGCCCACCGGGATCATTTTACAATTGAAACCAACAGAGACTGACTATATTAGAGTTATTAGACAAGGTCACTTCTTAAGTCATGACATACTTTACTGATAAAACCCGTCCGCTTTTCTCACATCTGCCCCCAGCCTCTCTGTGGAAGCAATTACATCATATTAAAAGGTCTAAAGAGGCATCAGTAATCAGAGGACATCTCAAACACAACACAAATTAAACCCATGGGCTAATTGTTGCACAACTCATTCTAAAAAGATGGAAATAATTGTAACCAGGAGGATGGAATATTCTGTGTACTTTTGTAGGAAAGTTATGGAGATTACAACAACATGTACATATTCAAGGATCCCCCAAAGCAAAATGACTGATCCACAGATTAGATAATGTTTCTAATTAACTTTTTATGCATATATGTCCTCAAATAGGGCTGGTTGAATAGTAGGGGTTGTAACAAAAACACTGGAATTTTACTTCAGCTATAAATGTAACACTTAAATGTAACACTGTTTAAGGCACGATGAACTCATTATTAATGTTTTAGATGTGTACAAGCAATACAATTCTCCTCTCCCAAAATAACAGACGATTTCAGTAACAGTAAAGTTAGTTTAAGCAAAATAAATGCTTAGTTTAGATTAAATAGTCATATATAGTTTTATTTTAAACAATTAGTTAGAGTGATAGCAGCATTGTAAATCTCATTGATGTTCAGTGTCAATGAAGCAGCTAACTCTAAGTGAAAATGTGAATTCAATACATGTTCTTGTTTAAAAGTTTTATAAGAGGTGAATCAAACGTAACGTACTGTTGCATTTCATTGATGCCATTATGCATTAAAAGTTGTTTTTTTGAGGTTTAAAGTAAAATTAAATATTTTCTATTAGGTAAAGCATTTCAGGGAGTAACATGTTAACTGATGTGTTAACATACATGCTAGAATACATGCAAACCTTAAAAAAAAAGAAGAAAAAAAACATTTGGAAACATTTAGAAAATATTTTACTAGATAAAAAAAAAAAAAAAAATTGCCTTCATTTCTGACCACTAGAAGTAAATGAAGACTACTCAGCAATGATAAAATTTTTAGTCAGTTGACTGATTTATTCATCTTAGAAACATGCTGTTTGTGATATATTTGTCTTTGGTTAACCACAATAATCTAAATAATTCATGTCTTATCATATCTAAATGTGCTTAACCCCCTCTCTAACCAGTTTTCTGTCAAAAAGTGTTGGGTGACTAATTTTGCTCTTGTTGTTCTGTCTGCAGTGCACACACTCTTTGTGTCTCGTGGGTGTGTTTAGGGTGAAAACATCTGCATTTAAACTATTCCCCTTCCTCAGGCTTGAATACAATCACTTGCTCAGCAGAGCAACAGGAAGCCAGCCATTTTTACAATAGCTGCACTTAAACATGCCAGAAAATGCCTCTGCGCAGATGCATGCAGATAAAGTACTGGGGATAACCTAAACGTTTATAAAAATGACTTTTTTTTTTTGTCATCTCTTGAATAGGTGTGTATTGTACTGATTCAGTGATTCATAAAACCATGTCAGTCGTTCTTGTTTATTTGAGGGAAATGTGTTTTCAATTGCATGTTTTTGGAACAAGGGAGTAAAATGTTAAAGGAGCTGTATGTAAGAAATCTATTTCAATTAATCATAAAATGGCCCTGATGTGTCACTAGACATTAAGAAATCATGTTCATTTCAAATACTTTATATCACTGACAACAGTAGTCCGGCCAGGATATTGTCATTTAAAAAGTGGACTTGCAGCCCTCAACTGATGTTGATGTTGTCATTTTGTGTTTTGGCCTGACTCGCCTCCCTCCACCTATCTACCAATCACGAAGTCAGTAGTGTTTCGGGATCCGTGTTGCCAGCTTTGCTATAACCTACCCTAACTCCAGTCGGATAAAAATGTCTAATGTTACTAAATCAAAAAGTCCTCGTTATAATTCAGAAATTCATCGTGACAAAGTCAGAAATAAAACCAGAATTTGTATTGGAGATGCTTTTGAAAGATGGAGACAAATTGCTAATTTTCTCCTGGACAGGTAAGATTCATCTATGCTTGGCTAACTTGTACTTGATGTCAATGGACATTTCAAATATTCATGATGGTCGAACAAAGTTATGCATGTTTGTGCAAAGTAACATAACGTTAGCTCACATGGATGTACAGTATGCTAACATTAGCAATGCATTATAGGAGCCCGTTTCTCTGTCATTATGCTGAGACGCTGAGGAAAACAACATTAGCACGCCCATTATGGCAATTTGAAACGTAATTGAGACAGTAGCATAATGTTACCTCAGTAAAAATGATTCGTCATTTGTTCTTCACGTATATCGTGGACTAAGTTACACATGCTGCAAGTTGACCTGTATGACCATTGCTAATGTAATTTAGTTACTCTAACAATATTTTCTAATGGAACTGATGACAGAAACATAACGTTACAAGTTAGACTAACATTTACCGTTCTGTCTGTCACGTACGAGCATACATCTTTACGATTATACTGTCACGTACGAGCATACATCTTTACGATTATACTGTCATGTACGAGCATACATCTTTACGATTATACTGTCACATACGAGCATACATCTTTACGATTATACTGTCACATACGAGCAATACATCTTTACGATTATACCGTCACATACGAGCATACATATTTACGATTATACTGTCACATACGAGCATACATCTTTACGATTATACTGTCACATACGAGCATACATCTTTACGATTGTACTGTCACATACGAGCATACATCTTTACGATTATACTGTCACATACGAGCATACATCTTTACGATTATACTGTCACAAACGAGCATACATCTTTACGATTATACTGTCACATACGAGCATACATCTTTACGATTATACTGTCACATACGAGCATACATCTTTACGATTATACTGTCACAAACGAGCATACATCTTTACGATTATACTGTCACATACGAGCATACATCTTTACGATTATACTGTCACATACGAGCATACATCTTTACGATTATACTGTCACATACAAGCATAAATCTTTACTATTATAGTTAACTAATGACAATTAGTACATTTTTTTAATACATAATTACTTATCAAAATATCTCTCATGAAGCATAAACATAATTAACAGAAAAAAAAAACTTACTGTGTACGTCTGTTCGTCACTTGCCATTGGAAGCTCATTGAAGCAGCCTACGTTTCTGCTGAATCCTGCAGCTTATCTGGCAACCTCGAGTCAGGGGGTAGGGGGAGGGGATACACCGCTCTACAGTATTTTTATAGTGATTGCAGTACCAGTTTTGGCCACAATCCTACATACGGCTCCTTTAACTGATGTGTTAACATAAATCCTTGAATACATGCAGAACTTTTTCTAAAATTATTATTACATCTACATCTGTGTCCACATGCTACCATAATCAGTTTATACACACTGGAGTAATTCTAAATTCATTGTTACAGCTCAGCATTAAGACACTGAGAGATTTCATTCATGCAGCTTACCTCAGCTCCCTATGGATTTCAACCCAACAGTTGGATGAAAAGTGTGTGTACACACATGCCGATTAGTTACTCAAACAATGTAAACTGTATAACTGAAGATTAGGTCTGATTCATATAGAGTTTACCCTGTCGATAAATCATTCAGTGCCTGCTGGGAAGCTGAAGACTGACAGCGGGAGAATGGAGAGCAGAGGAGCGAGAGATGGCAACTGCATGAATATACGTTATATTTGCTCTTGCAGATGATAAAAAATAAAATAGCAAAACCTTTGTTTCATATTTTATTTAAAATAAATTAATATTGTTTGTCCATCTGGCTTCATTGTTTTGTTGTCCCCTTTAATATAAGCATAATTTAATCTTTGAGGACTCATGGTGACACCACAATAAAATTATGGAAAATTGGACGACTGACCCATGACCTTTTAAAACAAACCAGCTCATTCTTCAAACTCTTCTTCAAATAAAAGCTTTCGTCGATTCATCATCTCACAGTGAGCAGACATGTTAATTAGTTCTACGTTCCTGTGAGTCATAAACAAGATCATCTACACTGCAGGTCTTCACCTTACAGCAAAGAACAGCATCAGTCAAACAACAGGACTCCAGTACATACATACACACGTGTAAGCAGAGCCTGGACAAGCCTTTCCTGCGCACTCACAATTTCAACAATCCCCCCAGCTCTCGTCTCTCCTCAGGGGCTAATGTAACCCCTCACAGGGCACAGGTCTTTATTTACATGCTTTACAAGTCACTTACGCCTTCTCACCTGATAAGGTCAGAGTTCAGTGCGATGTGGGTGCCCTCAGGCTGCAGGGCCTGTGTGAGAAGTATTTAGCCATTTTATTACGACTGGACCCTGGCTGTTTTTATGTGAAGTTTAAAGGATATACTTTACAAGGACTGGGTGTCTGATCAAAACCAAAGTAAAGACCTCACCCACAATCTGCAATTTGAAAAGGTAAATCTTACTTTGTTAAATATGTTAAATTCAATTGTTTGATTTATACAATTTGACAGAAAATTTCTCAGAAAAATAAAATAAAACAAATTAAAAAACGGTTCATGAGATTAATCTTACTGACCACCACAGTTTGTTATTTAGGGGATTGCGGCCTTAAGACTTTTGAAAACAGCTGTTCCTAGCGACATATGTGACACATTCACTCTTACCAGAAGACCACGGTGGTTACAAATGTTGAAAACTAATACTCTTTGTTTGCATTTGATCTGGAAACCTCAGTGTTAGTCATAGCCACTTCTTCCTGTAACAGCATACGAACGTACATGGGTATTTTGGCAGACACATAAACATGATCTTGACCATGCCTTTTGTTCATGCACAAATGGCCTGGAATCCATCTGGTATATAACCATTACAGTAA